>NW_027103334.1:725489-913657 GCF_902728285.1 Clytia hemisphaerica
TCCCATGAACATTTTCATAGGACCGTAAATATTTCTAACTTTTTTTGTTAATTGAATAAAACGAAATGTTCCAAGTTTATTAAGTTTCATGTAAATGTTTCCTGCAGATTTCTTTTGATCTCTACCAAATCTCTAAAAAACTTATTACGCCATGTTTTAATTATCAAAACCCTGAGTTGAAAATCGTTTAAAGATTCACAAGAAAAATCTTAAAAATGGCACGTATAAAGATTCACACAAATAGCAATCATTTTACTAGTCAGAAAACTCTTATTAATTAGAATTTAATTCCAAACTCTATACAATGATTCATAGCTAGCATTAAAATTTTCATAAAATTTCAAATGGGTATTTTACATAATTCAATTGTGTTCTCTAAATAAATAAATAAATTCTTATGAATGATGATATAGTAACAGACAAAATTCACCCAAAATTAGTTTTCGCCAAAATTGAAAGAATTGCTTCCTCACCCTGCCTCACCATAATAAAGGGCCCCTGATAAGTTCTTGCCAGAATTAAAATTTCAGTGATTTTCCTAAAGGCCGTCCACATAGTACTACGCACTAAGGGGGAGAGGGGTGGGTGTCTTCTCAAAGCATATGGGAAGGGGAGGGGTCGAAAGAAAAAGTAAGTACGCAGAAAAAAAAATTCACCGCCCTTTTTTTGCTTGTAAAATTGGTTGAAAGAGAATAAAAAGAGAATTATTATTCGCTTGTTCCTTACAAAATATCAGCTGTTTCTCTCCAAGCCTTTTGAATTTGATTTTTTTTTTTCAGCCAGGGGGGGGGTGTGAATGAAAAAAGTACGTACTCACCAGGGGGTATAGCTATTTGCATCTGCTTGCCTATATAGGGGGAGGCGTATATATATACTCAAATTTTGATATTTTAGTGGGAACGTACTATGTGGACGGCCCCTAAGTAACCCCAAAGTTCTATTTGAAACACTAATTTTTTAGCATAAAAGAACCACTTTATATACTGTGCTATTTGCCCAAATTAGTTTTTGCCAAAATTAAAAATTGAATTTCTCTTCAAAACCACATTTTATAAAAAATTCTATTTTATTTAGCTCCTTGCCAAAATAAGTTCTCTCCAAAGTAATTGTATTCCCCAAAATTCTTATTTTTTTTGCATTTTTTGCCTCTTGCTGATTTCACCATTTTTATCTCCAATTGTCCCTTTTCGTTAAATAATTTTCAGTGAAGTGAAGTGAAAGTAACAAAAGATCAAGCATTTTTACTCTTAATTGTTACACAGTCCATAAAGTGTCCATCAATCTTTGCTTTCTTATTATTTAAACCAGTTAAACATCATAACAGTGGCCAAATGTTTAAAATTAACTTCAACTGACACTGATGACTGAGCAATGCATTTAGTTATTTAGCATCCTGGAAAACCAGGGCTAACAAATAGTGCAATCTCTCAGAGTCTATATAGCTCATGCTTATTCCAATCAGCCAATTAGTCACAAAAGCAAGATGCAAAGATGATTGAATTCATTCTACTGCTACTGTCACTGTCGTTCATCGTTCCCAGCTGTGGTGACATGATATGGGTGGACAATTGGAGTTTACGTTCTTGAGGCTGGATTTAAAAATTCTATCGGCTACTTTTTGGATGAGGAGCAGCATCAGCAGAGTCAGCAGCAAAGCATTATAGAGCTGATGAAAATGTTTTATTTATTTTTCACATAATCTAAAAGTGAGAAAGAAAGCAATAATTTCAAGGTTGAAATTTCTTTAAATTTGCTGAGTGTGTTTAAAGCCAGTTAATTTATAGCTTTAACTGTTTAAGACCAGTTCGTTCACAGCAGTTTTCTGCACCAACCCTAAAACTACACCACAAAAAAATATCCATATCAGAGAGCCAAATTTAAAAAACAATAATTGGAAGTTGAGACTTATTGCAAGGCTACTGATTTATTTTGAGCCAGTAAAAAACCATTAAAAGACAGAGGAAAGCCATTCTGTATTCCAAACAACAGTCTACACAGTCATTTTCTGAGTGTGATTATTTACGTGGGTCCCGTGCCCTCGTGGGTCCCGTGGGTCCCGTGCCCTCGTGGGTTCGTGCCCCCGTGGGTCCAAAAAAAAAAAAAAAAAAAACCCGTGGGTCCAAAAAAAAAACCCGTGGGTCCAAAAAAAAAACCCGTGGGTCCAAAAAAAAACCCGGGTCCAAAAAAAAAAACCCGTGGGTCAAAAAAAAAACCGTGGGTCCAAAAAAAACCCGTGGTCCGAAAAAAAAGCCGTGGGTCAAAAAAAAAAAACCCGTGGGTCCGAAAAATAAACCCGTGGGTCCAAAAAAAAAAACCCGTGGGTCCAAAAAAAATCCCAAAAAATCGTTCCTTTTGGAACGACGTCTTCTTCACCTTATAGCCTCTGATAGAAACATCCACTCGCTTTGAAACTGAATTTTCTTCAAAGAGAGGCCTCCCCAACGATTTGCGTGATGGCGTGACCGGGGGTTTTTTTCAAGCGTGATGGCGCGATTCCGAATTTTTTTGGCTTGATTGCCTGATTGGAAGTTAGAACGTGATCACGATTTGACAAAATTTTGGAGCGTGATGCGTGATTAAACGAAATTTTGCTCTGTATGTATTGCCGATAATTGCGTGATGAACTTCGATTTGGTCATTTTTCGTGATGAGTGATTGAAACTTGAAATTTGGCGTGATCGCCTGATTTGGGTCTGATTAGGGGTCTCTTCAAAGTTAATGAAGTTTTTATTTCGATTAAAGCAAAAATTAAGCAAGTCTCTTCAAACGTGAGAATTCGCCCTGCAACAAACTTTCTCATTTGTCAATTGCTAGAATCCGGAAAACTTTCTCTTTCTGGCGGTATTGAAAGAGTTGATATTCGACTGTTTTGTCCTACCTTGAACTCGAGAAAAAGACTTTCGAACACTCAGTCTCCCGCAGACAATAGCGAGATTATGTATCGGAGATATTCTACGGCTGCCCATGCGGGTCATCACCAAAGGCGACATGTCGTCGTCTACTTTGCTCTGTACGGGAAAAACAAAACACCAAAACACCCGTACTATAAGCAAAGTCGACATAATGCCGTACGTCAATATCGAACTTGCTTTCACCCGCCATTACTTGCCTTACTCGCCGCTTTAGCCGTAGCCGTAGAGAATTCCAGATACATAATCTCGCAAATATCTAAAACCGACCCGCAGTTTAAAACACACAAGCAAACAATAAAATGTTTCGAGACATTTATTTTTCCGGGACCAAACCAACCAATGAAATCCACGAAGTTGTATTTTTTTTTCGGGTTTTTTTTGGACCCACGGGATTTCTTTTTTGGACCCACGGGATTTTTTTTTGGACCCACGGGTTTTTTTTTTGGACCCACGGGTTTTTTTTTTGGACGGGTTTTTTTTTTTTGGACCCACGGTTTTTTTTTTTGGACCCACGGGTTTTATTTTCGGACCCACGGGTTTTTTCTTTGGACCCACGGGTTTTTTTTTTGGACCCACGGGGGCACGAACCCACGAGGGCACGGGACCCACGGGACCCACGAGGGCACGGGACCCACGTAAATAATCACACTCTCATTTTCTACTTGCATTTCCCTTCCAAATGTCCAAATCAACATTATTTTCTTTTCCCATGCCAAATGGTCATACGGAGAAAAACTATTTACAGCATTTTTATATAAATTATTTTAGTAAGTGTGCTCGCAGCTCGGCTGTACTTGTCTTCGCAACATCTTGCCCACACTCAAGCTGCCAGAGTCCAAAGGTCGAAAAATATCAAGATTCTTGATATTTTCTCTTCTAAAGTACCAGCATAGACATATTTTACTCTTATGTCTATGGTACCAGGGCCCTAAACGATTCCTCCAATTATACGGTACTGGCCTTTTTAAGTCGCAGAATCGTTTATCGGCCCTGGCTCGCGAGGGTGTTAAATATTACAAATGAAATTTGTGACTTCTGCGTCAGCAGTGGTGTTAACGAAAGGCGAGTGTCTCCGGTGCCTCCAGGACCTCGAGCCTCTCAAACACACCACAGCTGACCGAATCAGACTAAAAGAAATTTTTCGTTTTACATAAAAATATGTTTCCGAAAATGAAGATTTATTTTTCTCACATAGAAGCTCGCTTAAACGGGCGTAAAATCGCTTAGTTTCTGTGCTCATTCCACCGTTGGCAGAAAAAACGAGTGGTGTAAAAGTACCGTTTTCTTGATCGAGTATGCGATTTACATACTTTCTTTTCTTCTCTTTCTCCATTTGCTTCATTACACTAGCAAAATTTTGGTTTTGGTAACTTCTGGCTGAAGGGGAAAAAACCCTCACGTCAAGAAATGCCTTCTGTTGCCTCTGCCAAAATCCTCTTAGTGTAACATCAGCGCGGAGTTCCGAGTCATGATCGAAACGTTTTTGAAGAATTGGTTCCTTCTCAACATTCTTTGCAAACAATTGCAGATAGATTAGCCGTTATGTTAACCAATTCATTGTGCCGCATGTGAATAAAACCGCCAACCTTGCACTGTAGTGAATGATCGACGCTGAATTTGGAGCTGCAGACACAGTCGCTCGGTAGATTTTTCATCTCCCAGTTATACCGAAGGTAGATTGCATCGAAGAATTCTCTTTTTGTTAGTGAGAACTCTTCTGACTTGATGGGGAGTGACGACAGCCATGCTGATGCACCGTGTGCACTGGCGATTTCGATTGCTCTCAGTTCCATTGGTGATGAATTTAATTTCAAGAGTTCGAGTTTTCTCTTGTTGAACGACAGTTTTGATTCGGTATTTGGACTACTGGTTTCGGTTGATGGAATGATGACTTCGTTCTGGTTTACGATGTTACGAACAAGATTTTGAGTGACTTTGATAGAGTGTTGAAATTCAAGATCACACATCTCGGTGACATTGATTATTCCCAAGCCACCCATATTGACAGGCAGAGAAAGAAGCTGTCTCTCATGATCATTACAGGTTCTTCCTTCACATAGAGCGGGGATAAAATGGTGTCGGATGATATTCTCTAAAGGTTGCAGCTCTTCTTTGATGTTTGAGATGGTTCGGTTGACATAGTTAACTTATGTGCGAACCCTGCTGTAAAAGCACAGTAATTCAATAATAATAAGTAATAGAAGTAGTACTTCGATTACATTGCTACAAATAACACCAAATTTTGACTGGAGACGTAGATTAACGATTCTAAAATATTTGTAGAGAAATTTTCAAAATTTTTAGATGACGTCATTTACTGTCGGTAAAAATTAAAATACGTCAAATAATGATGACGTCATCAAAAATTTTCAAGTTTTTTTCATGCAATATTTCAGAATTAACAATCAACGTCTCCAGTCAAAATTTAGTGTAAATTGTAGTAACGTAATCGAAGTTATCGCTGTTTTTAAATATGACGTCATTTAACTTTTCTTTTTGACGTGTTTTTTCGACGTATTTCCTAACGTAAAAATCAGTTTTTAGCCGATATCTTGACATTGGCTTAATTTAAATTTTTGGCCCAGCACTTTCCGAAATCCTCTCCTTAATACGCTTCTTTTGAGCTATATACGAAAGTTAAGGAACAATGGGAAGCGGTGCGCGTCACGCAAAATATGTTTGGAACTTGCCTTAACTCACCTGAGAAGTGAACAAAAACTGAAAATGTCTAGAAGTCAATCTCCTTGGTATAATTTGAAGCCAACAAATCCTACCAAAATTGCGCGGCCTTGAGCGACCCGCCTGGTTTTTACACAAATGACAGATTCAAACCGCTAAAAAAATTTACCACTTAATTTTGAAAAATATATCACTCGAAAACAAAAAGAATTGCTAGATTCAATCCGTCATCAAAAATACGGTGCATATTTTAAGGCTTCAATTTTTCTTGCCTGAGAAAGGTTAGAGATTGACCTCTAGCCTTTCGGGCTTGAAACTCAATGGGCGGGAGTATCTTAAACTTATCTTAAACCTTGAAATATCGACCCGACCGGGGTTCGAACCCACCAAATGAAAGAGTCTCTGATGAGAAACCCAGCTTGCTATCCGTTGAGCCACACTCGCACAGCAGAATACGAAATTTGGAAATACTTATGGAATGACAAAAAATACGGGGATAATGTTATTATAATATGGGTAAAATTGCCCCTTA
The DNA here is from genome assembly GCF_902728285.1 of Clytia hemisphaerica. Taxonomy (NCBI): domain Eukaryota; kingdom Metazoa; phylum Cnidaria; class Hydrozoa; order Leptothecata; family Clytiidae; genus Clytia; species Clytia hemisphaerica. The sequence goes on from NW_027103334.1 coordinate 731,613, forward strand.
TTTAACCTGACTGAAATTCGAGCCGTTACTAGCAACCCTGCGGGGCCCAAAGTGCCGAGTGTGCATCCGGCACAGTAACAAGCTGTTACTAGCAACCCTGACCTAAGCAATTCCCAACAACAAAACCAAACAACAAAGATGAGATACTCCCGACCGTCGATGATACTCCCTTCCATGTACGGAAAAATAATTTGCTGAGGCAACAAGAAAAGCAGCATATGCATTATTTTAAGCAAGAACGAAAGAGAGATTTCTTTTTTAATTTTTATAAAACTATTGTACACATGGAGTCTAATTTAAAATTTTCCAAGGTAGCATGATACATTTGACATTTAGCGTTGCTCTTGATAGACAAAAGTTTGCTCTTTTCTTCTATTTTCCGATAGTGCCCATCCATGATATCAGAGCTTGTTCAGATTAAAAGAAAGAGACTTTGATTTATTATTTCGAACTGTAACTTTCGTACGGCATGAAAGTTAAAGTTCTAAATAAAAAATAAAAAACTCTTTCTCTTAAGCCCCCCCCCCCCCAGCGGTTGGCGTGATGGCGTGATGGAGGATTTTTCGTTGCGTGAAATTTTGAAAAAAAAGGCATGATGACGTGAAAATGAAGTGCCGGCTACCCTGAGTGTATCAGAAGTTAAGTTTTCAAAGAAAATATTAACCTCTGAAGACCAGTAATAAAGATTTTATTGCGCATGTGTCAATCTAATCACTGTAGAAAGAATCAAAGATGAAGAGCAAATACTACGACGTATTAATGTCTAGCAGACTGTATCAGTATGTAGTTTACTATTTACGAATTTCCCAGAAACCTCCAAGTGTAATTGAAGTGGCTTTCTTTCGAAAGAAATCTTTTACATGATCCCCAAATGTGTAACAGTGATTAATAAACTATTAATTATGGAAATGTCACTTTAATTGAATCGAAATAATAGACAGACTTTATGTTATGATTTTCTATCACTGACCTGACTCTTTTTAAAAAGCAATGATGACATTTTTTAGTTGTTTTTTTAACGACGGGAATAAAAATATCAACTTTGAACTTCATTCAAGATCTTGGATGGTCGTCATGGTTACATTTGTCTTCGTTGATTGCGCGCTGAATAGAATCTCGATTCGTTGGCACAGTGTCGATATATGATTTCGTCCTGTGCTTTTCACGGTAACTGCCGGCGTGATCGTGAAATCGAGTTTTTTTAGGCGTGATGGCGTGGAATTTGCAGTTCAATATGATCGTGAAAATTATACTTATTACTTGAATCGTAATTCTATGTCCATTTTAGCCAATTTAGAGGGTTTAATTTTAAAACTTTGAGTATTTGGATGGGTCACAGGCAAGAAACAACAAAAATTTATTTATTTATTGATAAATAGTATTTAATTTTAAAATTTTCTTAGTCGGCCTCAACTAAGGTGGGGCCTCCTATAGATCTCATTTTAAAGCATAAAAGAAACGATGCAAACAGTTTTATTCATCTTCCATTTATCTTCCAATTGTCTTTAGCAGTTGCTAGATAGTCTTCAAAATAAAGTCAAATGCCATGAGAGGGTCGAAAATTGAAGATTTTTCCCGTCGGCGCAAACCATGGTTGCGCTTCCTCTGTAACTAGCATTTTCCTCTCTTTCTTAGATGCTTACTCTTAGATGCATCAAAGACATCAGGTCCTTTATTTCAGGAAAATATATATTTGTAGCAAAGCCTTAAACAGAAAGAAGCAATAGGTTTATTATAAGGTTTAATTTTGAGCAGATTTGCATCAATCAAAGAAGTCCTGTGATGTTTAAACCAAATTTTAGAAAAAAGAGAGTAAATGAGGGCGATTTTAGCCATACTGAATTGGAAATTTCTCCCGTCGGCGCAAACCATGGTTGCGCCTCCTTGTTCCCTTTTTGAAAACTATTCACGCTAATTCATAAGTAATGCCCATTGACCAGCGGGCATGGCCCCTCACAATTTTACCAAAAAAAAGCTACTTGTCCTTTTAAAAGATTTCCATTATTTTTACATGAATCATTTTTCTAATTGAATTGAAATGGGTCCTATAATAGGACTTTGAACCCTTAAATTCAAATATTTTCTCCGTTGCCCAACCATAGTGGGCTTTATCTATTTACTCAAATATATCTCAGCCCTCAAACCTGGGCCCTTTGATGTGACCCACCAGTTGTCAAACTATTTTTGATATGCATAAGTCAAATTTACGTTAGGTTAACACCCGAAAAAAACTAGAATTTGACCCTTCTGTGTTACTAAAAATAGAAAAACAGAGGTCAAATTCCTTCCAGATTTTTCGGGTGTTTCCGATAGGAAAATGATATAATCTTAACTTACGCGTATGAGAATACCGGAAAAATGATTGACGACCAAACACACACCTATTTGTGCAAAAAATTGGGATAAAAATTGGTCAAAAGCCACTATTTTCAAAATTTTGAGACAAAGAAGCTTTTTATAAGAACTTTCCGAAAATATATTGTTAGTTTGGTTAAAGATACACATCTAGTGCAAAAAGCTTTTCAAAATATTCAAAAATAAGCTCCTCAAAGTTTAAATACTTGTCTTCGCAAAAGTCTTCATTTTCTTCTTTATCAAATTTTTTCAATGCAATTTTTTGAATTTTCAGATACAGGAATAGTTTGTCTAACGAAAAATTTATAACATGTCATAGTTTTGTTGGTAACATCAGTCAGAAAACACATTTTAAACACGACAAAATTATGAAAAATTCACTATTGTCAGAGCCCTTAAATCGAGTCACGCCTCCCTAATGATAACACCTTATAAATTGTTTTTTAATAGCTCTACCTTGGTATAGAGCACTTTGTCACAACACGTTTCCAATGTTGTTGAATCTCTTTTATTGTATACTTCAGAATGTACGTAAATAGTTTGTTTGATAATGTTGTGTATTTTTTGTTAACCAGACATTATAGTCAGGTAGAAATAGGTCATAAACCGCAAAAACCGAGTTAACAATTTTAAAATCGAAAAAAAAAGGGCTGACTCAGCAAAAATAAGCGTTATATTTATAAATGATTTTATCCGAACCTTTATCTCGCCAACGGTTGATCTATTAAACAATATATTTTTCTGAAAGCCCATAATCAGACCTACACGATGAGCTCATCGACGTTCAAATTTATCACTCTCAGTAAAAGCTGACTTTATCAAAATCGTTATTTTTTGGACTTTAGAGGTCTTATCTCGGGACCACGTCGTGCAAATTTCAAAAGTGACCCGATTTTCTTCATCTACTCATCGAGAGGAATCTCCGTGTTTAGTTATTTCGACATTTGAAAACCATTAAAAATCAGTTATTTGATTAATTGTAGAAAAAAGTCCACCATTATGGATTTGAGGGTGTTCCCATCTTCCTGGGGGTAGGGCTTTTTTGGTGATTCCTGACATGTTCCTGGACCTCTGTGCAAAATTTCATCTCTACACCATTTTTGTCTGGGTAGTTGTGCAATACTACCTGACTATCAATGTTGTTAAATATTGAAACAATTTTAAAACACCAAATTTTATATAAAAAATAAAATTATCAGATATCTCTTCTTTATGGCAGCTTTATGCTTATGAAGGTGGACTATGAAAAATATTCTCCTATACTTGGGTGAGCTAAATTAAATTACTGGGAGAGTTTTTCGCGAGGGCGTTTTTCTTTTTAAAGCCTAGGAAAATATTTTTGGTTGCAAAAACTGACGTCACAGGCAAAACCTCTTGCCCAAAATATTCCCACATTCTATTGACAACGTTCATTTATTTCCCATAAAATGTGCATGATATATTTTCAAATTTTATATTTTTATTCGAATCTCAGAATGAATCAAATGAAAATAAATGAATCGAACATTCAATATATTCGTTAAATCAAAGTGACGCCTTCATTTTCAGTACATTTTCAAATCTTGATATTTTGAATCTTGACAGATCGTATTTGGTGTTTTTATTTAGCGCCAATGATGCCAGGATTTGACCAGTGACTGGTGACATTTTAAATCCAGTTCCTGAAATTAAAAAGAATTAAACGAAATGCTATCTGTAGTTATTGCCCCCGCAGGAGCGTAGCGACGAGGAGGCACTCATAGTTTCACGCATAGATATTGGACTGGAATCTCGAAATTTTGTTGTTTGTTGTCGCGCAAGCATATCCGTAGTTAGTCTCTTCCGTAAATGTTCGGTTTGTTTCCGGGACGATAGTATACATATTTTCATATTACGTTATAAGGTATTATCATTATTACATATTACAATTTTAGTTTTGATTTAGCTTTGAAAAGCTGAAGCGAGTGTTATAAATGCAAATCAAAACAGTATATGATATAACACAAATTTCAATATTACTTGTGCAAATCAAAACAAACAAAATGGCAGACTGGTTATGATGATGATGAGCTGATTCATTGACTAGAAAAAGTGTTTTGTATGTCAAATTTTGCTTCTTGTCTTTGAAACTGAATACTAACTACGTAATTTTAGTCAGAATTCCTTCAGCAATGTTTTCAATTCTTTTTCCAGAATCTTTAAAGAAATTTGCTTAAGTTTTCAAATGTACATTTGATATTTGTTCAAACTCTAATTTATTTTTGTCTGTCATTTTATTGATAACTGCCTTTATGTTTAAGGGCTCTTGAGCTTTAATACCATCATATGGTCGTAACTCGAGAAAGTCCTTCTTAACTTAATAAAACAACCGGCAAAGTAAAAAAAAGATGAATGTACACATATCTAAAGTTGAATCCAAATGTGGTTGACTTTTTCTTTTGGTCTTCAAAATAATTTACCTCGCTAAGAGTGTTTTTACGTCTTTTCAGTGTGGTAAATCTTTTTCAAAAACCTGAAAAAAGTTTGTTTACTCGTTAAACTTTACATGCGCACGTTAAACTTTTTCATGCAGTTGTGATAGCCTAAAATAACTTACGCTCCAGTGGTTTGGTGAAATAGCTCCAAAGTCTGGCTTTCTAAGTTAGGAGAGACCTTCCCGAAGGCATTTAACGGTGGTTAGACTAGGTACACAGACAGTCATACAGAAACACCATAAAGGGAAAGTATATCGCTAGCAATAAACTCAAAAAGTCTAGCTTCCTGAAGGCACCTCTCTTCATTGTCTGCGCTGCGATCAGCTTGGAGAAAAGATTGCAACATGAAAAAGGACTATGCACTTGAAAAGAAATTTAGGCGCATTTCAACTTTTCTCGACTGTACGTCTGAATGAACCACAATGGCATTCCTTTACTTTTCTTTTGACCAACAACATAGAAGATTTTGCTTGAGAAGTGCAATCACAGCGTATGCTAGTGGACCCCGGGCCTTAACTAGGATGAGTGAGTTTCTATTTCACCCAACTTAAGATGTCGCAAAACTTTTTGATAAATTTTATACGCAGTATCCTCTTGACTATTGTTTATTAGGCAAAGTAGCAATAGAGAAATGTTGAAATATAGCAGCCAATGAAAAAAAAAACAAGCTATTTCTGATTGGTTACCTTGTGGATTTATTCACTGCGTATGTCCATATATTTTGCCTACAATCTAAGATGTCTGCAACATTATTAGAAAAGGTCTATTTAGTGAATAATAATCATGACATATATCGTTATAAGAAAGAAACTAGGAGAAAAAACAAACAAACAGGAGATGTGAAAATCAGTAAGAAAATGATACCATAACTTTTTAGATATATTTTTGAGAGGCTTTTCCAGCTTTTCCTTAAATTTTATTAAGTTATCAAGCTGCATGAATTCTTCAAGTATATATTTTTTTATAATGGAATATATTTTTTTTTTCAAGCAAACGTCTCAATCAATAAATCAATCAATCAATCAATCAATCAACCAATCAATCAATAATTAAATCAATCAATTATTCCTGATTATTTTTTAATGTTTAATCTTTAAAGTATCAAAGCTTTATAAGTGCATGACATGATCTTTATGTGGGGGCATTTAGTGAAAGCTATGACTAGTGTTTATACATGCAATTTTAGACATCAGATTTGCAGAGAGCTGGCTATAATGAATTTTTTGTAAAGACATATTCAAGACATTCGATTACTCGGCTCAGATGAATTGCGGTCTTGCTAGGCAAAGCTACTTAAATTTTTAAAAGTTACGTGACTGGTTTAAAAATAAAGACTTAACCCGAGAAAACAGTAACCTTAACCTTCGATAAATATTGAAAACAAAGAAGTACTTATGTGGTTTAAGGTGTTTCGAAAGGCTTCTCATGAAATTTTGTTTTTATCACACACACGAAAATCGTCAAAATTGCCCATCGTGTATAGAATAGCGAAAGATTGACTCAAATTAATCACGACTGAAATTTTCACCATGTAACGCAGCACGCCAGAATCATTGCACCATCATGCTAAAACATTATTAGCAATTACTCTCTAGAAAAAAGATTAAATCGCGCCATCACGCAAACCTCTTTTGAGAATATCAGAGGGAATGTTTTTACCTGAAAATCCAGTACCAATCACAATATTTGGATATATTGGGTGCCTGTCCAATATAAAATCTCTATCTGGAGAAACCTGAAAATACAGAACAATTATTTTCGAACAATTTGAAATTGGGAAACCTACACAATTTGACTATATACTTCAAAATGATTTTATTTTTGACTTTTTGATTACTTTTAAGCCCTTCTTTCTGTTTTCTTGCAGACTATTTCTCAGAACGTTTCGCCAACCAATGATAAAAATGGAAAGTGTCATTATTTAATAAAAGATATATTCTTTGTGAACATTATATCGACGATGAAACAACGCTGAGATAGAGATAACACCCAAACTGTATAAATGTAAGGAAGTATGAATACAATGAATATAAAAAAATATGTGCAGCAGTGGCTGGCCATTGAAAAAAAACGGGCATTTTTTGTACTCTAAGGTCCCCAATAAACTTCCCATCCAATTATTTTTTTTTAATTATCTCATTTTGCGGAATTTTTAGATGTAGAATTTCCAACCCCTCAGACAATTACAATGGTGGACCCCAAATGTGCCGAAAACAACCTTTTTCGCACTTAGGAACTCCCCAAATGAACCGCAAGTGGGTATTTGTATTTGGCAGAAAAAATATCAACAGGTCTTTTTGTCTTTAGTTCTAATGACTCATGGCTGAAAAATGACTGAAAATAGGTGAACTTTGACCAATTAGCTGGCAGATGCACCAGAGAGTTCTGAAAAGTTAGATTTTTGCAAAGTCTACAACCTGTTGCCCATGATTGTAGGGCTTGTTCAATATGTTTTAAAACAATTTTTGGACCCCCTACTATAATAATAATAATAATAATAATAATAGGGGTCCAAAAATTGGTCCCGAATATTTCGGGACCTTAGACCTCTTATGGGGGGGTTTCATGGTTGGCGGAGGAGCGGAGTCGGCCCTTTTTTTGGACGGAGTGGCGGAATTTGGCGAAAATTTAGACGGAATTACGGAAATTGGGTTCTCTGACGGAGACGGAAAATTAGACAATTTTAGTGCAGAAAAACGGAATTTAGCAAAAAAATTTGCGGAATTTCGGAATTGGTAAAAGATATTCAAAATTTGCGGAATTTTCGACAAAAATATTGAATTTCAAAGGAATTTTCGGTGACGGAATTTTGGTTCAATTTAAGACGGTTTGACGGAAATTGAAGAAAAAATTGGCGGAATTGCGGAATCGGGTACCCCCTGAAACCCCCCCTCTTATTCATTTAGTTTTCTGTGCTTATTTTCACTTACAGTGTACAGACAATTCTCAACAATAGCAGGTTTGTGATCAACATTTTTCATATGCTTTGTAACCAGTTTGGTGACATCGTCCATATTTGGTGGTTGGTCTGGATAATCAATATCAACGCTAGGTCCTCCATGAGAGCATATCTTAAATGTTATTGAAAAAATCTTGTAAACCATACATTTGGGTAGGCTTTTTACCGAGAGGTGGAAGTTTTGTAATGACGTCATAAATTTTTAGACAAAGAAATTGCTAAAATATTTTGTTACCGCATACTAGATTTACTGTAAAATGAGCTTGTTCTGCTTTCGAAAACTTTGGATCCTTTAAAAGGAGCAGAACTGCCAACAAAATGTTGAATTTTTAATTTTTAATTTGTTTCTTCGCTAAGCCTTAAAGGATTTTCAAAATATTTAAAAGCACTTTATTCAAAATCACATCTAATGGAATAAATGGAATAAAAGCCCCCAGAAAGTCAAAAAGTCAAAAACAAAGTCCTTTTTCAAAAAATGTAATGAGAAACTTGCCATGAATTGTATCTAATCAATCAAAGTATATTTGCATCCCTGGTATTCAAATCAAGGAAAATCCTTGGTTATCATTTGGACAAATCAAAAACAAAACAAAGTACACCTTGGGAGCAAAAATGCCTGGACATCAGGGATAAATAGGAATGTACTAAAATCGTACTTGATTAAGAAAACTCTATCCAAAGTTTTCCTTGATTGTGCTTAGCTTAGATTTTACAAGATTGAGCTGCGCCAGATTGTCCATAGTTTATACCTAATTTCTTTTCATTACTCTTAAAAATTTAGGGATAGTCAAGAACACCCTGGTTGTCCATAGTGGACTTAGTTTTGTCCTTGATTTGAGTACCAGGGATTTTAACAAAATAGCTGAGAATTGTCATTATACCTTCATTAGACCAGGATACTCGATAGAAGCAGTACCATAAGTAAGATACGGTGTTTTAAACGATGGGAATCCTGCTTCTAGTGTCCCCTCACCGTCATTGTGGACTCTCCAAAAACATAAATGGTTTCTCTGAATCTAAGTTTAATCAAAAGAAATCTTTGAAGTGAAGATATTAACGGATAGATAAGAATTGTAAAAATTCATGAAATAGAAATAGCATCGACCAAATTTTTAAATTTTCTTTTACATTTTCAAATGAAATTATTCTGAAGACAAGCCTCTACTGCTAAAAATTGTCCTTATTTGAGCTTTGGTTTTTAAGAGAGAAATTTGGACAAAAAGAAATTTGGCGAATTGTCGATTGAAATAATTTTTTTTGGTCATTCGCCCAAATTTTTGGAATATTAAGTTTTCTCAGATTGGGCGTTTCTGAAAAGTTGCTGACTTTGCATGGTCAGATCTTTCCATCAAAACAAGACCTTTAAATAGACTATATTTTTAAAGTTATCTATAGATCAATATTTCGCAAATAATTACATACCGTCAATGGCAAATGCAAATGTAATGGCTTCAATAATTTTGATACGAAAGATCCTGTGTAAAATTCAAGTAAAATTGGTTTCTTTTTTAATTGAACTTTCAAGACGGTCGCGATTTCAATAGCTGGTGGAGCTTCTATCTACCTTTTGTCTGAACTACATTCTTTTTTTAAATGCTGTTTTTTTTTCCATTTGATTATGGATTACATTTTGAGTGAACATCAGTTCAAAATTTGCTTAAACTGTATTCAGTTTGAGGATGAAAATACTCTAAAAATGGCAATATAAGTTCAGTTGCCTTGGTGTCCTGATTTGTTTGGTCAATTTCGTAGTATTCTAATAGAATATTGTACATTCCTATAAAAACGGCTAGTAGAGGGTTGGTCATTTGTTGTTGTAGATTTTTATGGCATCTGATCTTTTCGATGAAAAACATTACGTACCTGCAGTGATGACCAAAGATTTAGTTTTAAATTGTGATTTATTGGTTAGAACGGTGACCAGATCGTTGCCAGGGATGATTTGTTTGACTTGCTCGTTGTCATGGAGAACTCCACCAGCTTCCCTATACAATGTCTAAAAATATTGAATTTATTATCGTTAGCAAGAAAAATCGCGACGTAGGCGTAGGCGTATAGTGGTAATCGTCCTTGCCTTCCATGCGGGAGGTCCGAGTTCGATTCCCACTGTGGTACTACGGTTCACTTGGCAAGTGAACGCACCTTCGCCCGGGTCAACCCATACCATGTGAGGAGAATTGGGTACCATTACTCTGATACAAGAGTGTGGGTGATATGCCGGACAATGTGGTGTGTGGTGGCACTCATATCCCGTTCTACGCTTGCGACGAGCACTGTGCTCTCCCGCGTAGTCCGAGTGTCATCACTATGCATCATGGTATCTGTGTGTCGCGTGCACAGAACCAACAGTGTCTGGATAGCGCTAAGAATTCCTACTTGAAAAAGGAGGAATTCCTACGTCGCAAGGCGTAGGACCCATTCCCCAATGGGGAGGGCTCATATCATATCATCAGCAAGAAAAATTAGTCCAATGAATTGCTATAAAAGTTAGCCCGGAAACCCGTTTGCTTAATCAAATCATTCTCATTTTTATGATGGCAATAGCTTCAGTCAGCAACGAATTTTATCCCCAACCTAGCATAGTTTTCTGTACTCGTATTTTGATTGTTTTAAAAACCTCGAGAAAGTAATTATTTTACGTGAGGACCATATTTTCTGGCTATGCTGGTCGGTGGATCAGAGGATGATCAGTTAGCCTTAGCCAGCAACTGTGAACAATCACTCAGAATAGCTAAATCTCATTTCAACTAACTGTCAATTTCAGTCAATTTTAAATCATATTTAAAGAAAAAGATTTAGAGTTACCTGAAAAGCTTGAAGACATTTATTAGCCATGAGAGTTCCACCTACAGACTCGAAAATGGCTGAATAATCACCTTCAAAATGTAATGGTTTATATTTTCGATTGATTTCTTCTGTGTTGAGCACTTTATATGGCACATTGAGGTCATTCAACACTTTCTTGCTTAGGTTCAACTTTTCCGAATCTGTCGTGTTGTCATATATTTCAAGCATACCATTTTGGCTGTTGGGAATAACATAATAGTTGAGAATGAAATCCTTAAGTGGAAATTTTATTCAATATTTTGAAAATTTCAACTGGAAATTTTCAAAATTATATATGTAAGCTATGACTTAGATTTATATAAAAATGAATATCGCTGAATATTGTTTAAATATAACCCCTGGAGGAAGTTTTCTCGATCCCGACCAAACAAAATCTTGGGTTGGTCTAAAAAGCAGGGTAGCCAATGGGCTAGGTTGTGGGATAGCCATGTATTTTGCAAAACAGAGTAAAGAAAATTGAAACTTTTTATAATGCGAGGAAGAGGAAGAGGGTAAAACTTTGAAAGAATATTCTAATTTTTCATTTGGGGTGCAGAAGGAATTCAAAGATTTAACTTAACACATGGTCAGAGCTTATGTTTTCTCCAATATTCAGCTTAGACCTTCTGCTTATATACAATTATCAAACGTAATTTTCCTTGAAGGTGTGAACCATCGCTAATCCCCTTAAGTTACCATAGGTGTAAGGTAAATTATCTTTTGATGTATGAGATTACTAATTGTTCTGATTTTCATTTTGAGTCTCTGTTAGAATATTGGAGATCTGTACTACGTAAACATAAAAATAATCTGTTCTGTAATTTTTCAAAATGTGAGAGGAAGGAAGGCAAGACGGCGACCGCACTCAGTAAACAGAAGTATATTTTAGTACTATTTTTACAGAAACGACTACACTTAACTAAAGTTACAGAGTAAATTTAAACCTGATTTCTTTGAATGACTGTTTAAAGGTTCTAATATTGTATGTTCACAAAAGATTAGAACACTAGGCTTCAAATAACCTAGCCCGATTGGGGTAGCCAATTTACCCTGCTTTTTAGACCAACCCCAAAATCTTTGATCGGATTGTTTTATAATGGTACCCTAATTGTAGCACTAATTGATAGTGATGTATATGTATCATGGGTGCTAGATCTATTTTTCATTAAATACTTGTGGTATAGCATCGTTTGACGTCCCTAATTTTTGTCTGCTCATATGGTAGTTTTCAGATCAAGAAGGGACCCCTCCCCGGAATCTCAGTTTTTTTAGAACCTTTTAATGTTTGTGATGCTAGTGTCATCACTTATGAAACAATAATCGAAACAATCAGTAACCCTACATCCCCGGCCTACGTCCTAAAAAAGGTCTGCGCATAAACTGAGTTCACTTACATAAAAAGTGTTTCATTTGTCTGTCTTTCCAAGTCTCTCCATATGGGAAACGAGTCCATGGTCATTTGAGAATAAATCCTCTTGTGGTATAAACATCTTATGACCCTCGTCTGACCATGTGAGCTTCCTCGAGTGTGAGGCAGTGGGAACTAAAATAAAGACAATAATGTTAGAATTTTTTACCTTACTTTTTAAAGCAGTCAGATCCACGCAGCCGACCAAATGCAATTGTTCAAAATTGACAAAAAATTGGAGTCTCAAATTAAACTGGGCGTTACCAGAGGGTTTCGCCCTCCCTAGACCCCATTGTTGGATTAATGGTTTCAAAGCCATTTCATTCTCCTTTCTCGACTTGCCTGTTTTACAAATCTCACCGGATTATTGAGACAGAGGTATAACGTGCTTTTGGTTTTTCTGCTATCATGTTAATGCTGGTTAACTAAGCCCTGCAGAAAACATCTCTAAACTTTAAGCTTCTTTAAACTCATTGACGTACCTGTTCCAGAAGAAGCACATTTTTGTGTTGTTTATTTCTAAGATCATATGCGGTTGCACTTCCATTTATTCCTGCTCCGATGACGATGACATCAAAGGTTGACATCTTTTACTACGCATTTATTTGAAATATAGTTATTCTAAATTATCGTTTTCTTTTGTGGTTTTGCGTTAAAAGCTGTATTAGGATTTGTGTTTTATAAGCCTTAACAACACCCCCTTCTCACAGATCCGGTAGGATTTTCTCAGCAGGTGGGGTAAAAGAAACGGACTGAAACTCTTTTTTTTTCAAGTCAGAAAATTCAGTGGGGATGCCAATAATTGCATAATGTTTTGCAGTGAGGATTGAATTATTGAATTATTTTCAGTGGGGACAAAAGTTGGAGGATAATTTTCCACCAGGGACAATATTTTGGCCAAAATCTCCAGGGGTCCCTGTGGGTTTGCGAGAAGTGGTTGCTTAACAGAATGCCGATCATAATTCCCAATATCCCTACTTAAATAATAAAAGTGTGCTCTAAAATAAAAAAACTTACGAAACCTAAATTCGTTAGCTCATCCGTACTAGCTATTAATACCGTGAAAAGCACAGGTCGAAATCATATATCGACGCTGTGCCGACGAATCGAGATTCTATTCAGCGCGCAATCAACGAAGACAAAAGTAACCATGACGACCATCCAAGATCTTGGATGAAGTTCAAAGTTGATATTGTTATTCCCGTTGTTGAAAACACAAATAAAAAAGTCATCAATGCTTTTTAAAAAGAGTCAGTGATTAGTCCGGGAGCCAAACCCAAAAAATGGCATTTTGCTTAACCCAAGATTCTACAGGATAAACTATACATTTTTGGAATCCTCAACTATCCTAGTTTTGGAAATGGTCGGTCCCCAAAGCTAACTCCTGGTCAATTTTTCATACTGGGCCCGAGTTTAGGGGGTACTTTTTACCCTTTGTAAGGATTTGTTAAGGAAAATGCCATTCCAGGGATGATATAATTTGCTGTATCTAGTCAATCAGTTGACCAATTGCTTTGAAACTTTGCAAAAAGCTTCAAGGTAGGCCGATGATTATTTTCGGCAAAAAAATTTTGTGAAAAACTGTTTTTATAGGTTTGCCTGGGGAAAAAAAGGGGGAAATTTGGGTATTTTAACTAAATTTTGACCCTTTTTAGGTCTGGGACCTACCCAAACAACTTTTAATGAGACACAAACTAGGTCTTATGATAGATCTTGATGCAATACATCAGAAAAATTTCAAACAGACAGTATTTAGTATTATTTCAGGGCTGCAGGGGTAAAAATTGCCCATTTTTATGTTTACCTTATTTGAGCAATTTCACTCCCTAATCTTGGTTAAAACGTTATCAAAATAGTTTTAACTTGATTTTTCGTGTAATATATCCTGAAAGATTACAATGCTGACTTAAAACTAACAAAACAGGGTGCAAATGAAAACCGGGGGTAAAAATGCCCATTTTAGGGTTTTTATCGTTTTTAGACCTATTTCACCTAAAGCGTTTATGGTGACCAATTTTATTTCTGACCACTGAAACAGATAATTTTGTAGTAGGAGCAATGAGAAAGTTATTTGTGGTTTTCATTGTCTGTAATCGGGTCACTGTGGGCAAATCAGGGGGTAAATACACTTCTTGGAGTTGTTGCCTGAATTTGGATGTTATTGTATGGAGCCTCAAATTTATGAAACTTTGAGATTGAACCAGTTATATACCTCAGTCTTCTTATACTTTTGTGAAACTACACAAAAATAATGACGGATTTGAAACTTATTTTGCCCAAATGATAACATTTTTGACGTAATTTTGTCAGTTTTTGCTTGAGATTCCACATAGCCCACTATAGTGCTATTCAGAGCTTCCCAAAATGGTCCCAGCTACTTGTAGATTATTATCTTGAGACTAGCTACTAATAAAAGGTCGTTAAACGGCAAAATGATCAGTCAAAATTATGAGTATGTAGTACACATTGAGTGCAGAGGACCTTAGTTTTGTTTTCACAAAACGATTAGAAAATCTTTCATCAAAGCAGGCCTTAACAATGACACAGCACTTTTATTTCTACCCGAGTTAACAATATTTTACAAATTTTAGGCTCCAATAACTATTCTACTTAAAAAACCCAGTAGGGGACCTTTTTGGAAGCTTGATAGCAATATCGGGAATTTCAAAGCAAAAAAACTGACAAAATTACGTCAAAAATTTTATAATTTGGCCATAACTCAGTTAAATCCGTCATTATTTTGTTGTAGTTGTAACAAAAGTACTAAGAAATGACTGAAGGGTAATAACCGGATTCCATCTCACCAAATTCATAAATTGGCTCCCATACAATAAAAACATCCAAATTCAGGCAACAACACCAAGATGGTGTATTACCCCCTGATTTGGCCCACAGTGACTGATTACAGACAATGAAAACCCACAAACTTTTCCATTGTCCTACTACAAAATTATCCTTGTTGCATGGTCAGAAATAAAAATTGGTACACCATAAAACCGCTATGGGTGTGAAATAGGTCCAAAAACATGCCTAACATGGGCTTTTTACCCCCTGGTTTGTCCATTTGCATCCTAGTTTTGTTAGTTTTAAGTCAGCATTGGAATCTTTCAGGATATATTACACAAAAATCAAGTTAAAACTATTTTTGATAATGTTTTAACCAAGATTAGTGGTGAAAATTGCTCAAATAAGGTAAAAACCCATAAAAATGGGCAATTTTACCCCCCTGCAGCCCTGAAATAATACTAAATACTGTCTATTGGAAATTTTTCTGATGTATTGCATCAAAGTCTATCATAAGACCTAGTTTGTGTCTCATTAAAAGTTGTTTGGGTAGGTCCCAGACTTAAAAAGGGTCAAAATTTAGTTAAATACCCAAATTTCCCTTTTTTTCCCAGGCAAACCTATAAAAATAATTTACAAAAATTTTTGCCGAAAAATAATCATCGGCCTACCTTGAAGCTTTTTGCAAAGTTTCAAAGCAATTGGTCAACTGATTGACTAGATACAGCAAATTATATCATCCCTGGAATGGCATTTTCCTTAAAAATCCTTACAAAGGGTAAAAGTACCCTAAACTCGGGCCCAGTATGAAAAATTGACCAGGAGTTAGCTTTGGGGACCGACCATTTCCAAAACTAGGATAGTTGAGGATTCCAAAAATGTATAGTTTATCCTGTAGAATCTTGGGTTAAGCAAAAGTGCTTATTTAAGGAGATATAGGATTTGGCTCCCGTACTAGATAGAGAATCGTAACATAAAGTCTGTCTATTATTTCGATTCAATTAAAGTGAAATTTCCATAATTAATAGTTTAGTAATTACTGTTATACATTTGGGGATCATGTAAAAGATTTCTTTCGAAAGAAACTCAGCTTCAATTACACTGGGAGGTTTCTGGGGAATTCTGCATATTGATACAGTCTGCTAGACATTATAATAAGGTAATATTTGCTCTTCATCTTTGATTTTTTCTACAGTGATTAGATTGACACATGCGCTATAAAATTTATATTATTGGTCTTCAGAGGTTAATATATTCTTTGAAAACTTAACCTCTGATACTTAGGGTAGGCTATTAACTGTTAGCTTTTCTCGGGACATTATATATAACCTAAAATCTCATTTTGATTTGAAGATGGAAAAATTTTATAGAAAAATTATTTGGAGGAGTAGAATCTAAAGAGATGAATCACTATTGTCAGTGGTAGTTATTTAAAAGCAGACGATTCTGTATTATCACTTATTAGAAGAGGCCAGTTTAATTTTTTGTTTCACGGGCCAAGCTACCAAAAAGAGGGTCGGTCGGTCGGTGAAAAAATAAAAGTAGTATTACACTAATGAAAGCTCCTAAAAAGAAAGCAAAAACTACTACATCTTGACGAAAATGTGATATAGAAAATAAAAAGACACAACAAGCTCGAATTCATGAATAAAATGAAAAATTGAAAAGAAAATTCTTAAAACCTTGGAAAAACAACAAAACTTTGAACATTTGGTAGTCTGTAAAGCAATGAAAATAAAAATGTACTACCAAAATCAATTTTATTTTTACTTCGATTTTTGAAATTTCAAGGTCGGTTGGACTCGTAAAACAACTACTAATCAAACTGGTCTCGCCTTAAGCTCAATAATTCTACTGGCTAATGAAGTAGGGCAGAGCTCTTCAAGTTGTAAGTATTTCCTCTCAATTTTATCTTGACGAACTCAGGAATAATTTCTCTTCTCATCCCGCTTGAAAGTTTAGAACCAAAGAAAGCTCTAACTCGCTAGAGTCATCCAACCTCTACTCAATCGAAGCCACAGTAAGAAAGTAAGTCGATGTTGCAGATTTTATCAAATGAAACTTCAAATGTAAATAGATCAATCTTTATCAAAATACCGTATGTTATTTATTTTGTTTGTAGAAATGTATGTTTCAGGTCTCTTTGTTGACCTATGCAATCTTACATCTTCTTGTGGTTTTTATGGAGTCAAACTACACAAGTTTTCGAGTTTTGTTATTATTACATAATTTAGACAAGATAAAATGAGTCATTGTAAAACATGGATTAGCTCCATGGAGCACTCCAATGGAGTACCTATCTGAGTACTCTAAAAATATTGCAGACCAGATTTTAGATCGCCGCGAGAGGAAAATAAAGACCTAAATCTGGTATGTTTAATTGTAGAATCAACAAAGATTTTTAAGCAGGGAGCGTGCGCTATATGAGCTTTACTGCCAGAAATGGTAGCCATTTTTTCACAAACAAATACTTTGGAAATTCTTTTGATTGCTGTAAATTGGCAGTTTACAGCTGGTTGAAAAGATTCATTATCAAATTTGTGATATTCATCGCTCTGGCAGGTATTTTTAGGGGTACTCCATTAGGTACTCAATTGGAGTACTCCATGGAGCTAATCCATGTTTTACAACGACCCAGATAAAAGACAAAAACAGTTAAAAGCTTGCTAAAAATTACATTAAAATTGAACAGTATGTTATCCTCGTCTGGCTTTCTAGACGACTTATTCAGGCATAAGCAAAACATGAAAAAAATAACGGAGGGAATTAAATGTAGTCGTGTAGAAAGCTATGTGCAAGCAAAAAGTTTCTTATTGAAATTAAATTGTTAATGTTGTGTGAATTACATAAATTTTCTTTTCATTGAAAATATTTGTTTTGATTAAAAATTGGGAGTTTCTAAACATCAACCACAGAAATAGCGACCACAACAAGCGACAACGACTTTAAATTTGGGTTATCGAGTTTTTCTCTTTCTCCAGCTTAGAGTCTCTCTCCTGATCATTTAGATTTATTAATTTCGCCTGAGCGAAAGTATTAGGAGGGGGGTTTGTAGGGGTTCTAAATACCGTTTTCCCGTCAAAATGTTTGCTGAATCCCGGAATCCCTAAAATTGAAAAAATAATAACATCGTCACACCGCTTGTACAGGGCAAAAATGTACCTCAATACTGTTACCGTCTGATTTTAAAATACCGTTTTCCCGTCTCTTTTTTTGTCAAATCCCGTAATACCGTACTAAAAAAGGGCCAATCCCGTCACACTGTAAAAGTACAAACCGGGGGGGGTATTACAATCAGGATTCTGCAGCGGTGAGGAAAAAAAATAGAAAACGAAAGTACTCGATACGGTGGACGAACTCACTAAGTTTAACTTACAAATTACACGCTCGTATAACCACAGTCAACTTTCGCCGGTTTTCTTTGGATTACGTCATATATCTTTGTGTCTTTAGCTTCACAATTTGGATTTTTTCTTTATTTTCTTATAAGCATATACTTTATAAGAATCAAATCAATAACTCTTGATAGACAGTGATATACCTTTTCGGTAATTAGTTCTTACAAAGTAAATAAGGGATGGCGCGCAATATGATCATATTCATTTTTCTTATAAGCATAAAATTTATAAGAATCAAATGAATAACTCTTGATAGACTGTGATATACCTTTCGGTAATCAGTTCTTACAAAGTAAACAAGGGATGGCGCACAATATGAGCATATTTATTTTTCTTATAAGCATCTACTTTATGAGAATCAAACTAATAGCTCTTGATAGACGGCGATATACCATTCGGTTATTTGTTCTTAAGAATTAAACAACCATTGTTCTTAAATGGGTCTTAGTTTTTTAGCGATTTTGAGCCTCGTTGTTTTTATAAAATTGTTTCGTCAAGCTCGATGTAAAGTGGATTTCAGATTAGCTTCCATCTTTACTTCTTGTTTTTCCATGCAGTTTAAACTTTAGGCGAAATTTTCGACTTCAAGTAGTCTTTGTTGTATTTGTTATGCGCAGATATGCAATTTTTGCGCATATTTTGTGCAGATGCGGAAATATACAATTGAATTCTTGCTTCGAACCTCTTAAGTGTTTGTATTTATATTATTATTCTTATCAAAACACATAAATAAAATTCACACTGGGAGGTGGTTTCCTTAGCAAAAGTTATAAAATCTTTTATGTTTTACAATAGAAGTGTCAAGCGTGCACGCAGCAAAAGGTTAACAGCATCACTTTCATTTGATTTTCCTTAATCAAAAGTCATAAGCTCCATTGGGTGGTTTTTCACTACGCTAGATAGATAAGTGGTTCTCATCAACGGTCCTTTTCATAAATTTCTAAGGGTTGTAAAAAATATACAATGAAGATTCGTGCTTCATCAGATTTTGATCGCTTCATATCAGCATTCCAGATTTAACGTCGAAAATTGGTCATTAAACCTTTTGTCCACCAAGAGAGGGCTAGACCTCTCTTGGCTTAATGACCAATTAAGCGAAAAAGGCAGCATAAATAAATTGGTTGTCATAAAAATAGCAGAATGTGCAGAGGGATTCTTTCGTAAAAAATTGGTCATATGGGAAAAGTGTTTTCTTTCCCGATAGAGTTGAAGAGCAAACTTCCATCTGTATTGATTTGATACAAAAGACGAGGAATCTTGTCACGGAAAATGTTCATTAGAAGGCTGTAATTCTAAATCTCTTGATATGCGAGTTGATGATTTTTAATAAAATTTTCTTCAAATTCAAAGGGTTGTACACGCTTTGACAACTGTTTTGGGAGTCAGTAATGTTTTCCTATCAGTTTTGTTTGTTTCAGCTAATCGATTTTCGCCAGACAGTCTCAGTGAAAAAGCACCCAAGGTAGGGTAGGAGCAGCCTTTAAAACAAGAGATTTTATTGAGAGTAAACTTGCAAGATATTTCACCCTAATCACTGAAAGGAGAGTATAAATTGATACCACAAGCGATTAAACAGTGCATTTAGCTGGGTCGTTGAAGATACCACCCAATGTCAGATCCTTCTGGTTCAACGGAACCGATGAGTCGGTCCTTCACTTTACGTAAGTGATACGTGTTTACGCCAACCTTGTTACGCACGGACACGTCACCGAGTCTGATCCTCACCAACCAGTGGGAATACACTATTCAATTCATTTTATAGCCCTAGGATTTAGATTATAAAGTCTAAGTATTATGTATACAAATTTCCTCCGAAAAAACATATATAAGTAGTCTCCAAATAACGTCACTGAAAACTTTTACATTTCTTAGGCCTACTTTATGAGGAAGGTTCTGCGCCTGTAAGAATTGTTGTTAAAATAAGGAGCCAGCAATTTTCTCATTATTAGAAAAACAATCTTTTTGTGAAAAAGAAGTTAAAATGACAAACAAGGTACAAACATGGTTTCTGTCGACAGGAGAAGAAAGTCTAGCGTCCATATGGGAAACGAGTCCATGGTCATCTGGGAATAAATCCTCTTGTGGTATAAACATCTTATGACCCTCGTCTGACCATGTGAACTTCCTTGAGTGTGAGGTAGAGGGACTAAAGTAAAGATAGTAACAACAGAATCCTCAACCTCTTCTGGACCTCCAGGGACACCCCCGGTGATGGATAATCAAGATATATTTGCGAGGATTGCTTAAAGCACACCGTCAAAAACAATATCCTGAAATTTTATCCCTATTGAAAACTATCATTAAAACTTTCAACTGACGGTATGTGCGGCGAAACAATTGGCTATTAGAATCTCACCCTTACAGTGCAGGAAAAAAATGGTAAAATTCATACCCTTACAGTGCATTTATCAAAAGTTCACCCTTATAGTGTATTTCTGATATTTTAAAAAACATGCCCTTAACCCCCGCACATACCCGTCGGTCAATTTGCCTGACTGCCCCCCCCCCCGGGTTTTCATCCTTATTTGAAAATAACACTTTCACTCCCACTGAAAAAGAGACTGCAGTATGTGGCCCCAAAAACGTCGATCAAATTTAAAATTTCTCTCAAATCTAGAGGAAAAGAGGTTTTACAAAATTTTTAGCTGCATGACAAACTTTAACATCTTTACTTCATTTTCCGGAAGTTCTTTTTAAAATTTTCAATTTCAAAAATACTTTTCAATCGCTTAAAGATAGGTAGCTTTTTTCTAATGGCCCCCAAAACGGAGGTTTGAAATTTTAGTGATTTCTCGAGATATCTTTAAGGTATGAATACAAAATTTTGACCATAGTTTGGAAATTGTTATTTAGAGGGTTTAGGGCGTAAATTTGATAAATTTTTTACAGTATACCACTGGTTGTCAAAATGCAGGTTTGGGACCCCCAAAGCGTAGGTGTAGTTAAAATCAAATTATTAAGCCTAGTGGTAATAGGAGGAAAAACTATGAACATTTTGTGTTTTCCCTTAAATTTACGACCCGATGCATGTAAAATTTATGATTTTTATAAAATATTTAAAGATTTTCGATGATGCAAAGTCCAAACAATTTAGAAATTTTCAAAATGACAATTTTGATTTAACAACGTCTTAATCAAGTTTCTGAAAACCAATCTCTTTTGAAAATAGTTCCATTCATGTATGGAATATGCTGTGAAAATTTTAGAAAAATATTAGCTAAACTGAAACTGAAAATATTAAGCTTTAAAGCTATTTTTCTCCTATATTTTGCAAAAAAATGACAGAATTTTCCGATTTTTCTGATTCAGCGAAAATTTAGTGTTAATTTTTTGTTATAAAATTACCTTAATGCCCTCAATTTTTGCGCACCTTTTATTTTCATTTTCGAGCCCTTTTATTTTCACACCTTTAATTTTCGTGCACCCCTTAAAAACGACCTTTCGTGCACCCTTTAATTTTCACACACCCCTATTATATATTATTATCAATTTTCGCGCATCCTAGAATTTGTTTTTCTTTACATATTTTAAATATTTTCTTCTGGCCGTTTTCTAGTCAAATCCTCATAAAAAAGTCTCCAAAAGGTGGACACTATCTAATTAGCGGACACTTATCTGTTTCCCAATGGTGTCCGCTAATTAGAGGCACCACTGTACCAAGTATAACATATTTTTATCAAAAATCATGATTAATTGCTAAAAATTCCTTATTTGCTAATTCGCGCACCTTTTAATTTTTGCGTGGCCTAGTGTGCGAAAATAGGCCTATTTAACTTAAGGCCATAGTGAATTTTTCATAATTCCCGTGTTTAAAATGTGTTTTCTGACTGATGTAACCAACAAAACTATGGCATGTTATACATTTTCTGTTAGACAAACTATTCCTGAATCTGAAAATGCAAAAATTGCATTGAAAAAAATTGATGAAGAAGAAAATGAAGACTTTTGCGAGGAAGAGTATTTCAACTTTGAAGAGCTTAGTTTCGGCGAAGAAAAAACATTTGGAAAAAATTTTCACAGTAAATGGTGTATCTTTTACCGAACAATAAAAAATTTTGCAGAAAATTTTTGTAAATGCTTCTTTGTCTCGAAATCTTCAAAATAGTAGTTTTTCATAAATTTTTCATCTGGATTTTGCTTAAAAAAACAGTTATAACTTTTGACACATCCTTTTAGAAAAATTTTCCGCAAAATTTAAAATAGTTCAATTCTTTGCGGAGAGTTTGAAAAAAGTTCGAAACAAAAAGGTTAATTACCCATTAAAACTTAGCACTTTTTATAAAAGAAGGTGATGCAACATATTATTAACGTCTTTTTAAAGTTCATAACGTCATTTTTGCAATTAAGTTCGTAATTACGAACGGGCTCTTTCTGTTCGGAAGTCAAACTATTGGTAATAGCTCCTGAAATAATAGAGCTTTTGCCGTGAAATTTTCTGTAAATTCCTAACTTTTATTTTGCTTCAAAATAAAAAAAAATTTGACACCTAAATATTTTCACACTTTGAGCATGATGACATTTCTGACAGTAAGGTGTCACAAAAATTGACAGTTTTCCAATACAAATTTATTTTTAATGTCAATATATCGTTTAAACCGTAATTTATTGAATATTTAGGATAAAATAAGCATTTTAAACTCAGGCAACTTTTTTCTAAAGCCTTTGTTAGAATACAATAGCTATTTATAAGAACAATGGAAAATTTCGGTTTTTGCTCACTTTGGGCATGATGAGTGACGTCATCAAAAAAATTTTTTGTCAAAAGTTACCTTACGTGACAAGGATCTTGTGTGCCAAATTTCATCCAAAAAGACCCACTAGATCAAAAGTTAAGGGGTGGTACAGGAAAAGCCCCCCCCCCCCCCTAGTTCTGAACCGCCCCTAAAAGCCTAGTTTGAATAGGGTTAAGGGGTTTGACTAAAAAGCAATTTATAAAGACAATTCTTTGTTAAAAGTGTTAAAGAATCTAAATAACATAACTTTTATGTTCAGATACTAAAATCAATTTTCTGACTATGGTCAGAGCCCTTAACAATTAACTCAAGCTGATAGGAACAGTTAATAATAGTTCTTTTGAATGACCATCATTCTTTCAAAATAAACAAAAATTGTCCAATTCTGATAAATCTACAGGTAAGAATCCTCATTTTAATGACGAGCTACGTTTTGGGGGCCATATACTGTAGACTTTAGAGAGTCTTCACTGAATCTTTTAGTTGAAAACAATACATCAATGCAATTAGAAATCCCTATTTGAATTTAGAATCTTCGGATCACTGATACAGAGGTGTAATGTTAACTTGTTATTTTTGTGTTTATAAGATTAAATCTCGGGTGGGGGTGCACTTAGGGAAAAATAGGTGCTGGGGATATTTGCAAGCTATAAAAGTCCCTTTTCACACCCTCGAAAGTCTAAGGGACTTTAGGGTTACAAAAACTATTAAAAAGCAAATTGAGTTTCTTAAAGGGTTCCAAAATTACGAAAATAAAAAATCTACTCCATCAGCGAGTTTAAATTCTTAAAATTTGGAATAAATTTGGAAAATTTTGGCTCTAACTTTGGGGAAAAAGTCTCTGCTTCAATTGGTGGCAAAAACGTCAAAATAAGGACAAAATTTTCGAAATTCAGTCTATGCTTATGTGATATTGTAATTTACATATCATGTTTTTAACAATTTAGGCGATTAAATGCTTTGAAATTTTAAAAACAATGATTATATTTTCTCAAAATTTGAGCCTTGAATATGTGTTATAAGTATTATGCTCATCATAAATAAACGTATAAAACTTTTCAAGGGATTAAAATTCGACAACGAGTAAAATACCCTTTGTAATCTAAAAAAAACTAATCAAGAAATTGCGATGTATTTGAGTTTGGCTAAAATCGTTATTCCTGAGATTTATAGTAAAAACTTTGTGACTGCTCCCCTAGTCTTCCAATAAATTGCATCATATAAATGATAAAGCTAAAGTTAGTTTTCATATTTGCTTTGAGTGCAAAAATTTTGTGCCACAATTTTGTAACATTTTCTCTACATTATAAGGACCCAGGGGAGGCACCCAGGCGAAATTAGAAACGGGGACGTGCCACTGGTCAGGGTCCCTTTTTTAGGCTCTGAAGATATCTGATAAGTCCTGAATCTGCTAATTTTTTAACAGTTGTACCTGACAGGGTCGTCTCTTGGTTATTTTTGACACTTTTCAGGGTGAAAATGGGAATGTTTTTTAGATTTTCCTTTCGACAGGGTCCCAAATTTACTAAACATTCATATTTGACAGGGTCCACTTTCAAATTCCAGCGGTACATCTTCGTCGGCCGTCAAGGTCAGTGCCCCCCTCCCTGAGCGTAAGGGTCAAATTCAAGACTTAACCGGTTGTTAGGGGAGTCAATGTTTGTCAATTTTCCTGCGTGGCAGACTTTTTATTTTTTAGATTCTTATTTTCTTATCTACGAAACGAAAATAAATTAATTTATTTCCTAATTCTTCTAAAATCTTGTCAAAGACCCAATGAAAATCGAAAACACGATGAAACAACAACTGAAATCTCGATTTCGAGACAGATTTAATGTATTCTAGTAGTAGTAGGAGCCGTACCAAATCCTGTGTCGTATTTATATCCAAAACCATCTTATGAAATATGAAAAATATATTAATCCCTAGTTCTATTTCTAACTATAATTTTATTCCTAGCCCTAGTCCTAATCCTAATCATAATCCTAGTTTAAAAAATAATACAACTACTCTCGTTCCTTGACCCCCTCGGATGAAAACACTTTCTAGCCCCGGTTCGCCAATTTGGGTGCCCTGACTGTCTCTGAGAACTAGGCTGCTAGAAACAAAAACCGTGGAGGGTCGCAGTTCGAGCCCTAAAAACTCAATAAAACAACTTGAAACCATATAAACTTGAAAACGTATGCCACTCGAAAACGTATGTAACCCGAAAACGCATACAACCTGAAAACGTGTGTAGCCCGAAAACGCATACAACCTGAAAACGTATGTAACCCAAAAACGCATACAACCTGAAAACGCATCCCACCTAAAAACGCATCCGACCTAAAAAACGCACCCCTCCTAAAACTTATACAACCCGAAAACGTATGTGACCCGAAAATGTATGCAACTTGAAAACGTATGCAACTTGAAAACGTATGCAACTTGAAAACGTATACAACCCGAAAACGTATACAACCCGAAAACGTATACAACCCGAAAACGTATACAACCCGAAAACGTATACAACTTGAAAACGTATACAACTTGAAAACGTAAGCAATTTGAAAACGTAAGCAATTTGAAAAACTTACGCAATTTTGAAAACTTACGCAATTTGAAAACTTATGCAATTTGAAATGTTTGCAACCTGAAAATGTATGAGATTACTCAATAATCGAATTTTTTAATCTAATTGGGCAATTATATGCTAAAATACCTAAAATCCGAAATTGAAAATCATATTCGTTTAAAAACAATATAACGTATCATAAAATATTTTGCCTTTAGCGTAAATTCTAATTCTCCAAAAACAAAAAGGAGGAAGAGAAGTTTCGAGAATACGACTTGTAACAGGTTTGAACGACGTGTGATGTAAATAACAAAATCTACCATTTTTATGAACACGCGAAACTCTCAAAAACTCTAATTTACAGAACGGTAATAGTAATAATAATTTTAAACGCCCCTGACCGCCTTTGATTTTATACGAAAACGTAAATAAATACACTGATTGATATAAGTAGGACGATTCAAATCAGCAAAAGACAATTAACAAGCAAACCTCATAGAACATTACTCAATTTATTCAATTTTAAAATATGTGACTTCCAAATCAAAAGCATAATGTATAAGGTTGTTTAACAATCATTTTAATACAAAGTGTTACCATACATAGTTTGCTCGCTTGTCTTATAGAATGTTACACAAATTGTCAAGCCATTACGTGATTCGATGAGATCCGTGCCCATATCGTGTGTAGAGACACTCAAGAGAAGACAGATTGTAATGAGAAGGAGTATTATCTGTTTTGACATGTTCGGTGTTATATTCACAATTTTTCCGTTTTTTAGTAGTTTTCCTTAAAATAGAAAAGAAAAATGATCCTTAAAAACTGAGCAATGAGAATTCTATGATGAAAGTTTTCAAAGTTTTTATTTTTCCATTTTCGATATGACTAAAACCTTTATTGCCGGATTGATTTTCCTTCTGTTAATCTTTCTATAAAAAAGAAATGGTGATTTTCCCTTTTCCATTACAGAAGTAAAGATTCAGTAAATGCGCATAAATCCGCCCGATGAACTTGAAATCCTGTTTATCGTTCCGTGAGATTTTTGCCGTTTGGAACTATTCTAGGTCAATTTAAGAAAAAAATGCAATACAATTCAGCTCTGCTGGGTTAAAATCGCCGGCGAAACACCGAGAAAAGGGCGTGTAACAATAAGACTAAATAGGCAAAAGAATAAATAAGTACTCCGTACATATGCTGCTCTGTCACCCAAATTCCCGAGTGAATATATTCTTATTTTTTCACATATATTATAAAGTTTTTATGAACAGCTTTTGTAGGGTATCTCCACAACAAACTCGTAGCAATTTTCATCGATACATATTGTTAATGTTTCCCGTTTCAAATAATGAGTCTTGCAAACATAAACGTTTCTGTGCACGTCAGAGCAGCCAAAGTCAGTGATTGTGAGAAAATAACCAAAAGTACAATTATATATCATCATCGTTTTTCTTCTCGCCATGCGGCCTCGATGCTTCAAGTTCTCAAAAAGGTTGTCTGCACTGAAACTTTTCTTTCTTGCAATTCTTTCTTTTCGGAGTTAGTCCATCCCCGATATTTTGCATAACAAGAAAAGCGAGCTTTTATGTCTATTCTATCCTCAAAAAACTAAAGTATTAACGACATGTGAAAAGATATTGGTAGTGGAAAGCAGTTTCTGGTAATTATTATTGCATGATTTTTTTTTGAAAAGTGAAGATTTTTCGTTTCCACACTTTTTCAATAACCTGAGAATGATCGGAGTGAGAGAAAAACGCCCTGCCAATCTTGAATATCATAATTGGTAATGCGACCACAAATTGAGACTTCTTTGAAGCAATGACCGAATGGTCAAGTTACTCCTTCCAATTTTTTTCGTTTAGTTCTTAGAAAGAAAGCTAGGCCGGCTGTGTGTTGACCCCGTGAAAACAGTCAAAGATATCTATATAATAATTGCCGTACGTTCCTGAAGCCTTTCTCTCTAACGTTTTTGTTTTCGCGCTAGCGATTCTTACTATCGCGGCATTTTTATTAGAGGGTATTGTTTCATTAAAAAAACGACAGTTTTCTGCCTGTCAGTCGATTCCCCCTGTTGAAAATCATTAACACGTCACAAAATTAATTGCAAAATAGAGAAAAAACAGCATAACTCAAAGCATATTTTATCAGTCATCATGTAAAAAATGACACTTCTTAATTTTTCGAATAACAGAAAGATTCGAATTATAGAGAGTATGTATTTTGACAGGAACAAACGATTAGCTCAAATCATGGATTTATTATAGAGACTCTGGATAAACATCAAATGAAACGGTGGAGAGAGAAGTATTGTTTTTCTATTGTTTCAGAAAACAATTGATATTCTAGCTTTGTCCGCAAAGGACAACTGTCATGGCGGCTCGAAGGACTCTGGTTTTGAAAAATGATTAATACTCTAATTTCTAAAAAGTTTTCTAACTTTTTCTATTCGTACTTTTGCTGGCCAAAAGTTTGAAAATAAATGCTAGAATAACAAACGGATACATTTATGAAATCTGGTGTGAGAAAAAAATCATCAGATGAGTAAAATCAAACAAAATGCTTATACATGTCATTCTACAGACCCATCAGCATCCTACCAATCCTATCCAAGGTATTCGAAAGAGTTATTCTTCAACAACTTACAGACCACATTGAAACGAAATCTATTTACCTCGACAGTCAATCCGGTTTCCGAAAATCTCATTCAACCACAACTGTTCTACTTAAACTGAAAGATGATATTAAAACTGCTATGAGTAGAAGTGAAGTGACCTTATCGATCTTTGCCGATTTCTCGAAAGCTTTTGATACAGTTGATTATCGTATTCTACTGGAGCATCTCAACAATCTTGGCTTCTCCCGACAAGTCTTGTTTCTTATCGGTGATTATCTGTCCAACCGTAAACAGTACGCTCAGATCGACGACAAATCGTCTAACAAGTTAAACGTTCAGTTTGGTGTTCCACAGGGCAGTATACTCGGCCCTATTCTGTTTAACTTATACATTACCACAATAAACACTAATGGTCAGAGTACCTATCTTCTCTACGCTGACGATACAACACTACTACGTCACGCAAAAATCAAAGAGATACAGAATACCATCGAATCCGTACAGATAGAGATCGATAACATTAACCAGTGGTCGGACCGAAATAATCTCTGTTTGAATGCTAAGAAAACAAAAATGACTGTATTTTCAACCAGACAGCTAGCACAACGCCACTCGCTTGCTGACTTGGTCACCGAGATAAAAAGTGCCGGGCAAGACATCGAAAGAGTCCAGAACTTCAAGATTCTCGGCGTCAAATTCAACGAGCATCTTGATTGGACTGAGCATGTTAATCAGACGCTAAAGTGCTGTTTTGCTAAACTTCGTAACTTGAAACAGTTTCAAAACATCACAACCTGGCACCAACGTAAAATGCTAGTGGAGTCTTTGGTCCTCAGCAAATTAATGTATGGATCTGTGCTACTTTCAGATGCTGCAAAATACCAACTAAAACGTTTGCAGAAAGTTCAGAACGCCGCGGCTGGTTTTGTGATGAAGCGCCACGCCTCCATCAAAGATGTTATCGAGCTGAAATGGCTACCCGTCACCGAAATGATCGACTTCAATGGCAAAAACCGTACTAAGTGCACTCCATAACCCCGATTGGCCATCTTACCTACGCCTATCCAAAGTAACCAACCCTGACAGAGAGCTGCGTTCTGAAAACATTATTCTGCATGATGTTGAAAACAGAAATCGTGTGGCTGGTACCTTTGAGCACGAGGGTGCTACATCTTTTAATGATTTACCTAT
Source organism: Clytia hemisphaerica (assembly GCF_902728285.1). Lineage (NCBI taxonomy): Eukaryota > Metazoa > Cnidaria > Hydrozoa > Leptothecata > Clytiidae > Clytia > Clytia hemisphaerica. The sequence continues at coordinate 760,885 of NW_027103334.1, forward strand.
TAACATAAAGCATATCGAATCAAAAGATAGCTTTGCAAATCTAGCTTGGAAATTTTATTTTGATAGGGCATTAGCTAAATCATTGAATTCAGTTTGATTTTTGAAATTTTTCAATAATCACCTATTCGAAGTTACCTAAGTATCTCAATAACTATATTCTTGACAGTGTTGCGAATTCTAATGTTTTACTACTTCAAGATCCTAACCTAACTCCATCCTTTCCTTTTCATTGAAGCTTACCTTAGGTTTTGACACATTGAGCTGAGCTTTAAATTAGTTTAAAATTTATTTACATTTATGCTTAATATATCTATATCTATATATATTTTTAACAATAAGGCTGGGACAGCATACTCCTCTTTCATTAATTCGTTTTTTTTTTTAAATATTTAGCAATTAATTCTATTAGCGACGTATCACATTCCTCAACTCAAACGCCTCATCGAATTAACTACAATATTTTTTTATTTTTTTTTCACACTTCTCACAATCTTTTTTCTATGCCTAGTCCTCGGCCTATATAAAATCATAATATATTTACGAGATATTATTTATCTAAGAATAGTTTATTTATTTCTTACTGTCTGCCATAATTTATCTAGGACGACTATCTTGTGAACAAGCCGTTATCCAGTTTAATTATTACTAATCGAACAAACTTCCAAACGTCATATCTCAGTATTCTGATTCCGAGCTTCACTTAGTTTTCCTTATTCCTTCCGATGAGTCCTTAGTTATTTATATATTTTATACACACAGCATATACATTATATAACACTTTTCTTGTAAGAAGAACCAATATTTTTGGAGATCAAGGAAATAATAATGTTGAAAAAAAAAAAAAAAAAAAAAAAAAAAAAAAAAAATAATGACACGAAATTTTGAATTAGGAATATCTTTCCAATATTTCTCCGAGAAGGGCTGAGATTGACATATATTAGATGCAAGTCTCATAGCTCCACTGTGGTATGAAAATCTTTTGGTGGCACGTGGTGGCACGGTGGATTTTTTGAGGTTGAAGTTGACGTATAATTAGTAATTAGCTAGACGAGTTTGAATCTCGGAGGAGAATTGGGAATTGGATAAGTGTATTTTGATGAGAAATGCAATTAAAATAATACAGAAAATCATTTAATGTTGGAAGGAGGGTGAACAATAATGTCATTACTGCGGACAAGGCTTGAGAAGTTTGCAAAAATCAGCTCATTGTTTTTCCAGTGTCTATAATAATTCCATGGTCAAATTAATGAATGATTGCGAAAGTCCAACTGTACCTCCTTTAGCCCCCTCTCTCTAAAAAATGTGGTTTAAGGATGAGATAAATTATTGTTCATTTCTGCAAAATTATTATCATATTATATTATCCGAAAAAAGGTTTGAATTGAAGATTTAAAATATTCTATGTACATTCTATTTACATGTACATATTAAAAATTAATGACGGTCATGTTAGACTTAGAAAAAGTTTATAGAAATATTATATCAATTATATAAGTATTATATCAGAAAATATTTTAATTTCAAGCAAGATTTGGCTTTTTTGCTGCAACTTCTTTGTCATTTTAGTATCATTCATTTATAAGAACGTCTTGCTAGAGCCAATGCATCTTATTTTCTTCAACTGACTCTCGATTTTAAAGCATTGGATTTTGGTATTCGTTGCTCTTGGAGATCGTACACCTCATCAGAGGTCCTTTGTCTCATTCAACATTACGATAACATCACGCATATGTCACGAGATGGCTACACCCCTGTCTCACAGCCCTGGTGGAACTCTTTTGCTCAAATTGTAGGCTATTTTCCCACCAAGACGAAATTTTGACAAAATGTTTCGGCGGTAGGGAGGTACATCGGATCTATGACACAGGGGTGTATACTCTCTGGTACCTAATAGCAAGGGGTCGCTAATTAATTTTTCGAAAATTTTCCACCCAGGACATTCTTATTCCACGTGTTCATGCGATCCACTCCAAAACCACCGCACTCTCATTCTTCGTCAAAGGTTGACACTTTATCAACTGGCAGGCCCCTGGCATTGTGATTGAAATGGACGCTAATTCCCATCCGGTACGACGACGTGAAGTGGATGGTTGTTTTGGTGATTCAGCTTCGTTTTGTGGTGGTGGTTTTCTCCGGATAGTGGATTGTTTTCGAGCGCTGACTGTGGCTGTTTCTAGAAGTGAAAAAGTAAAGCATAGTTTTCTACGGGTCTAGAGTCTAGACCCGTAGATAAAACTATGGAAAAAGTACGACTCTAGAGGCAGCCAGGGCTATCTATGAACTGAACGAGGAATGAGAAGGAGTCCTGATTTGAGCCAGGTATCGATGACACTTTAGACTAAGCCATTCGAAGATCAAAAAATAAAGATGTCTTACAGGCACTCCGCACAGGGAAAGGTGTTGTTCTAAAGTCTATTCACGATAAGTGTGCACTCTTTATTCTTTTACCTATAACTTTTGAAGGAATTCTTCAATCTTTATAAATTTGGTATCATTGGAAAGATATTAGTGAGTGAAACAACTTAAAATTAAAAAATCTTTCAAAAAATTCTAAAAATGAAGATGAAAATGAAGAAGAAAAAAATGAAGATCTTGTAGAAAAGTGCTATAACTTTCATTTTCACTGGAGTGAATCCTTGATCATCGAGCGTCATCACTGTGAAAAAAATTCTCAAAAATATTTATTCAATCCAAAGATATCAAACAAAGTTATAAGCTGATTGACGTCTAAAAACACTGTTTTCTGCAGTTTTTTGCAGTTTTTTGGGGTCAATCACTTATTATTATTTATTATTAACTTTGTATCATAACTTTATATTGAAGAAATATTTTAATAAAATTTCTTTACAGTGATGATCTCTTAAGATCAAAAAATCTCTCCAGTGAAAATGAAAGTTATAGCACTTTTCTACAAGATCTTCATTTTTTTCTTCTTCATTTTCATCTTCATTTTTAGAATTTTTTTAAAAAAATTTTATTTTAAATTGTTCCACTCACTAATATCTTTCCAATGATACCAAATTTATAATGATTGAAGAATTCCTTCCAAAGTTATAGGTAAAAGAAAAAAGAGTGCACACTTATCGTGATTAGACTTTAAAGTTCTTTAGTTTCTCGAACAAATCCTGGGATCTATTTCTTCAATATGCCAATTTTTGTACATACCAGCCATTAAGAGGGGCTAAAATAAACCAGCTCTTATATAGAAGACAGAAAGTACTTACTTTTGAAAATTCTCATTCGAACACCTTTAAAACACATCTTCAGATCTTTGATGAATGTCATTCAAACTGAAGATTTTTCTGATTTAGGTATCCCCCTGTATAATGTATTATCCTAAGTTCAAAGTCAACCTCTACTTCCTCTCTTCAAGTTGGTTTTCGGCTTATGTACTTAGATACTGATGCAGAATACTTCCTTTATATACGGAGAGAGCTTCCTGGCTTTATGACCCCTGATTAAGTATTTGATAAATATATTTATAAAGTTGTACAAGTTCACAATCTTTTTTGAAACATGAATGAAATAGATTTTTCCAAAAATAACAACATGCATCTATATAGAGTATATATTTTTAGTTTGCCTGGCATTATACTATGCTATTTATAACTTGACATAGATGCATCCTCTTTAAATAGGAAATGCTTCAAGAGGGAGAGTGAAAAATTTCTAATGTTTTTATACTACTCTTGCAATGATTTTTTTGACAATAGGATGTTCTTTGAAACATTTATAACGGAAAAAAATCGGTAATTACCGATCTTCTTTTTCACTTTGGTTTAGATTGCTCAATATTACTCAAAAGAATTTTGCGACACACTACCAGTGAAAATGAAAAAGAAGAGATTTTTCTATGTCAATGTCAATGAAATAATCTTTACACTAAAAGAGAAATATTATAAAGATGTTATATAATTTTAATATTTGATGCTAGGGGCGGGGAAGGGTGAGCTAAGTGTGAGGGTGTTATTGATAATGGGATGGTCACATTTTAAGTAAAGATTGTGCAATAATGATTTCCGGGTTTCATTGGGCTGTTCCATTAAAAATCCATACAGAGGGGGTGGACGAACCTTTTAAAGTCAAAACAAAATATTCTTGAAAATGCGGGGATACCCCCTGGAAAATGGAAAAATTTGCTAAAAACCCTCGGAAATTTTTTTTTTATTATTTAAAGTGACTGTGGCCGAACTTAAACCTGTTTTTTACCTGCTGGAAATTTTAGAATAACTATTTACCCCCCCCCACTCCTTTAAACTCCCTGGAAATTTTCGTCCACCCCTGTATGAAGCTAAAACGGAATGGGCCCATTTCATTACAGATCGTCCATCCTAAGTGATATAGGGGCTCTGGAATAATTGGAACCGGGGGGGGGGGGCATGCGAGAAATTGTTGTCGATGTGGCCGCCCTAAGGGCTTCCGTACACAAGCAACATAAGACGAGCTGATCGAATTCGAAAGAAAAACATTTGAAATTCAAATCTTTGTCTAGTTTCTCCACGCCCCTTGATAATTGAAATAAACAAAACAAAGAGTTTCCACTTTTCATAGAAACCGGGCTTTACAAAGCCCTATGCACATTTGCATTAACGTTTCAAACAAGGTTTTTTTATGAAATCCTTATTTTTTTGGAAGTTTTTCACGTTTTTTTATACGGATCAGGTGACGTTAGCGTGGTCGGTGTCGTTTAAGTGAACTAGTATATTTTACAAGTTCACTTAAGCGACACCACCCAAAATGATAGTACCGAACTGAAGATGGCACATTTCAGAAAGTGGGCCACCGTCTAAGATGTAATTTTCTGACCAGCCAGAATTCACTAGTTCACTTAAGCGACACCAGCTAGTTCACTTAAGCGACACCAGCTAGTTCACTTAAGCGACACCTACTAGTTCACTTAAGCGACACCCACTAGTTCACTTAAGCGACACCTACTAGTTCACTTAAGCGACACCTACTAGTTCACTTAAGCGACACCCACTAGTTCACTTAAGCGACACCTACTAGTTCACTTAAGCGACACCTACTAGTTCACTTAAGTTTACATTCACTTAAGCGACACCTACTAGTTCACTTAAGCGACACCTACTAGTTCACTTAAGCGACACCTACTAGTTCACTTAAGCGACACCTACTAGTTCACTTAAGCGACACCAAACTTTACAAGTTCACTTAAGCGACACCCGCTAGTTCACTTAAGCGACACCTACTGGTTCCAAACTTTACTTACTTAAGCACCGCTAATTCACTTAAGCGACACCCGCTAATTCACTTAAGCGACACCCGCTAATTCACTTAAGCGACACCCACTAGTTCACTTAAGCGACACCAAACCTTACAAATGCACTTTGCTGGCTTGGATGATCTGCTGGCTTACCCAAGCCTCGCAGCAAGTTTAGCTAGTTCCGGACCATCGCGCCGTATTCATAGCTATATCGTCCAGGTCGAATTCTTTCCGAATTTCACGTCACTGAGATGCTTTTACAAGGGATTTTTGTACAAGCATAAAGTCAATAAAATCAAATGCAATACAATGCTTCGCCGCCAAGAAAAGTAGGTAAATCGTAATTACCATTCACACCTATCAAATATAAATAAAATTGAAAATGACGTCATTACGAAAATAAAAATTAGTACCTTAGAGGTGGATCCTTATCTTGAGGTCGAGATTTCGTTGATATAGCATTATATTTTGGCTTTTTGCTATAGCATAATTTTGCTAGCTCAGCAAAAAAGGACATTTTTGCTTATTGACAAAATGAGAAAACGTATTTAAGCTTATTTGCCACTGTTTTTGTCTAAGAAAATCCAATTTCGCGAAAACTAATTCCTATGAAATAAGTCAATTTTAATGATTTGCAAAATTAAATTCCATCAAAACACGCGGACCAGACACCTACTAATTCACTTAAGAGACACCAAACCTTACAAGTTTACTTAAGCGACACCCGCTAGTTCACTTAAGCGACACCAAACTTTACAAGTTCACTTTGCTGGCTTGGATGATCTGCTGGCTTACCCAAGCCTCGCAGCAAGTTTAGCTAGTTCCGGACAATCGCGCCGTATTCATAGCGGCTTTATCGTCCAGGATAGATTTATATATACAGTAATATTTTGAAATGTTTTCAATGAGCCTCGGGGCTATTAATACCGAATAACCTTCCATATCTTGTTATTACTAATATTATCTATCAAACGTATTGCCCACGCAAGCTCGGTCAATGTTTTACGATATTGCCCTCATAAATAGTTAGTATAGGATTAGTATAGAAAATGGCTCTTCTTACTATTATACAATAATGACCGGTTACTGAGGGTTATACTGAGAAATGGCGTCGAGGTCGTTGCGTTGACCGAGGGCAATATTTCTCAGTATAGTCCAAAAAAAAACAGTCATTTTTGTATTTGTTAGCCTTTTCTTTCAGCTTCGGTTGATTTTTCGCACTGTTTTACTGTAGGGGAAAATAACGAAAGCAAAAAAAACAAAAAAAATTGAAAATAGTTTTGATTTCTGACGTCAAGAATAAAAAAAGGAACGAATGATTTCAACGCAGTGTTAATTTTCCTTTGAAAAAACTGACGTCACTGACGGGCAACCTCTTGTGTATAGGCCTGTAGTCAAGCGAAATTAGACGTAAATACAAACCGGTTAACAATAGGAAGGATTGACTTGACAATATGTCTTCTTTTGAACAGCCAAAATTGACGTCAAAAATGCTAATCAACAAAATATTGATCTCAAGTTAAGAATCCACCTCTAAGGTACTCATTTTTATTTTCGTAATGACGTCATTTTCAAATTCAAGCTTTAGAGTTGATAGGTGTTAATGGTAATATAACAAAAGTTATAGCCGCAAAAGACGGCCACTTAGTTTAGTCTCTTCGTAAGTCTCTCTTCGCTTCAATGCAACGACTTCAATCTAATTCCGAGCAGGCCGCAAATGACGTTATTGCCCTATAACCCGAACGGTTGATGATATTTCAGCCAACTGAAGCCTGGCGCCTTATTTTCCTCACCACGGGTATATGACTATAGTGAGGTTAAGCACGGGTTTATTTTGACCGTAAAGTGCGATACCGTAGGTCTGTACATAACTTGCCAAAGTAAACCATGCAAGTGAAATCTTTATGTACAGGCCTACGGTATCGCACTTTACGGTCAAAATAAACCAATGCTTAACCTCGCTTATAAGTCAGTAAACCTTTCAATACTGCCCACCGATAGAATCTTTCATGGCTTACTTAATGACCGTTATATGGATAGTAATTACGATTTACCTACTTTTTCCTGGCGGCGAAGCATTGCATTGTATTTGATTTTATTGACGTTATGTTTGTACAAAACTCCCTTGTAACAATATCTCAAACAGCATCTCAGTGATATGAAATTTGGGTGCAACTGTGCAACTGCAAGCTCGCCAGAGAAATCAATCTATCCTGGACGATAAAGCCGCTATGAATACGGCGCGATTGTCCGGAACTAGCTAAACTTGCTGCGAGGCTTGGGTAAGCCAGCAGATCATCCAAGCCAGCAAAGTGAACTTGTAAAGTTTGGTGTCGCTTAAGTGAACTAGCGGGTGTCGCTTAAGTAAACTTGTAAGGTTTGGTGTCTCTTAAGTGAATTAGTAGGTGTCGCTTAAGTGAACTAGTGGGTGTCGCTTAAATGAACTTGTAAGGTTTGGTGTCGCTTAAGTGAACCAGTAGGTGTCGCTTAAGTGAACTAGTGAGTGTCGCTTAAGTGAACTAGTAGGTGTCGCTTAAGTGAACTAGTAGGTGTCGCTTAAGTAGGTGTCGCTTAAGTGAACTAGTAGGTGTCGCTTAAGTGAACTAGTGGGTGTCGCTTAAGTGAACTAGTAGGTGTCACTTAAGTGAACTAGTAGGTGTCGCTTAAGTGAACTAGTGAATTCTGGCTGGTCAGAAAATTACATCTTAGACGGTGGCCCACTTTCTGAAATGTGCCATCTTCAGTTCGGTACTATCATTTTGGGTGGTGTCGCTTAAGTGAACTTGTAAAATATACTAGTTCACTTAAACGACACCGACCACGCTAACGTCACCTGATCCGCTGACTCTTGTGACTAAAAGCTTTTTTCATAGTCCGAAAATTTTATGTACCGTTCACCGTGGCTCTTGCAAAATACCGTTTCCCGAACACTTTTTATCGTTTTTACCGCTTCCCGGTTCTAAATTAGGCCTTATTCCGAGTACCGCCAGATCGTACGCCCTTTCAGCATGCACTTGTCTTTATAGGAGGAATAGAAATATATAGTTTTCAATATGGTTTGAAGACCTTCGAAAAATACCAAAAAATTCGGGAAAGGTGTATTCGAATGCAAATATATTTTCGACTAAGAAATTATGTATATAAAACTTCCTTAAAATGAATTTTACTCGAACTTGATACTATGTAAAATATACATTTAATTTTAACAGGATAATTTTGTGTCGCTCTCCTTATCAATTTTCACCTCGTTTTTTTAATAAATAATCCAATTTTTGACAGGTCAAAGAATGGAAGAGGAAGTAGGCCAAGAAGTGTTGATAAACTGAGACACAAAAGGCTGCTTATTGGTGGGCTCAGTCTCGGCAATTTCAAGTGTGGTCTCGGGATACCACCAGAAGTCTAATGCGGAAAAGAACGACACGCAATAGCACAGAACAATCCGATAAGACATTTGTTTTATGTAATGATTATCAATCATAAAAAGGCGAAATTTTCTAAATTTAGTCGTCCTGTTTGTAGTATACGTTCGTATTTTTCGAATTCAGAGGAAAAGAATAAAAGAAGGGATCCTGAGGGTTTGTCCCCTACCATTACGGAAAGACTGGTGAATAGTTTTGTAAAATTTTTTTTTTTTTTTTTTAAGTCATTACTCATCTATAAGGACCGTTATTTTGATGACTCTATTAAAGAGCTATTTAGCTTTAGCTTAGCATGAAAATTCAAGATCTTTCAGTCCTAGTTTCAGTTTTCTGATAATGAGTTGATGAAGCATTTTTTTATTTTTGAAATTCATGCTTCATCTCACGAAGAGGCATAATCAGTTAAATCTTATCTTTGATATTAGATATTTATTGTTCATTACTCATTATTAATACCATATTACATATTGAAAGCTTTTGTACTAAAGGGGGGATTTGATATAAGGATATGTGACTCATAATTCCTTGAACCATTGAAAGTAAAGTACCCCAGCCTTAATTATTAGTTATCAATGCTAAAATCAGTAAATAGGTTAGGATTATAGTATATTAATTTAATTTTCCTATTTGTTTTTTAGGCATGCCGTCATGAGTCGGATTTTACCTATATGCTAAAATATTGCCATTCGTCAAATCTTTCCCCAGTTTTCTTCACATAGTTGAAAACTAACCGAAAGTTTTGTAAGAACTTGATTCCAAATTTAAGGTTTGCATTAAAAAGCAAAGAAATTCTAATCATTGCTAAATTTTGTTTCAAGACAGCCCAATTTTTTGTTTCTAACACATACCTTTCTCTTCCCTAAGACCCACTGGGACCCTTTCCACGCCCCCTTCTCGCAGACCCACATGAACCCTTCCCACTGGAAAGATTGGCCAAAATATCGTCCCCGGTGGAAAAGTATACTCTAATTTTTGTCCCTGCTGAAAATAATCAAATAGACCAATCCTCACTGCAAAATATTATTCTATTTTTCCCGTCCCTGCTGAATTTTCTGATCCCCACTGAATTTTCTGACTTGAAAACAAAAGAATGAAATCCCCAGCCATAAAAATATGGGAATATCAATGCCCCATTGAGTTTCAGTCCGATATTCTTTCACCCCACTGGCTGAAAAATCCTAACGGTTTGTGGGAAAGGAATGTCCTTCCTACTGAAGAATTTGCAAAGAAGTCGTCCCCAGTGGAAGGTTTTACTCGAATTTTGATGCCACCTGAAAATAATCAAATAAACCAGTCTTCACTGCAAGACATTATACGCTTTTTCTCATCCAAATTGATTTTTCTGACTTGAAAACAATGGAATTTAAATCCCCAGTCATAAAAAATCGGGAAAATCAATCCCTGATTGAGTTTTAGTCCCTTTTTTTCACCCTCACTGGCTAAAAACTCCTACCAGGTCTGTGAGAAGGGAGTGTTCTAACAGAGAACCTCTCAATATCTGTTCGAATTTTTGTGGAAGAAGATGAAAAAGAGCCATTTTTCTCCTTTACCAAATTTCTAACAGGCACAGCGGAAGCAGGGAAACTGGGAAGATTTCAGCCTCCCCACTTTTGAGCAAAATGATTTGTTTCTCCAATTCCTAGCGAATTTTGACCCTTCAAACTCCCCACTGTTACGGTTGTTCCACCAGGCCTGTAAGAGCCTACATCATTATCTTTTACACCACTTTTTGACATACTTTTGATGAGCACTATTATAAGAATCATTACAATAAATGAATGAGCGAGTGGGTTTGAGTTTGTCTAGAAACTATCAACAGAAACTACATTAAAGATAGCTCAAATTTACTTTCAAAAAGTACGAAAAATTTGAACTATTTCCAGTTACATTACAAACTGGTTATCAAAGGTAATGAAGAGATTTTTACGCTTATCTGTCTCTTAAGGTATTTACCTTTTTTGTCATTTCTAATGTCTGGAAAATTTGGCAAGCAGTATAATAAAGACAGTAACAAGGACATGTAATGAATTTAGCCCACCTACTTACTTTCGAAAACGTTTATGAATTAGAGAAAAAGATAAATTTATTTTTACAGCTTTCATAAGCATAATTCCTCAGCCAACGTAAAATGGCCACGAGGTTATTTTTAAAAGAAACATGTCGTACGATCATCAACTTGTACATTCATGTAACGTTCATAAAGAAGACGTTAAGACATTTTTGACGATAACAAACGTGGCGAGATGGTCCAATGAGACGATCATGCGTAGTTAATAACCGTTAAAAACTCTGCGGTGGAGTGTTTTCCTGCCGCACACTAATGCAACCGCATACACGTTTATTTATAAGAACATATACAATCTTAACTTTTTGAGTTTTAAGCCTAAAAATATCCTTAACATGTTCTTATTTCATTAGAAATCGGGTGTTCTAGAGGCCGAAAAGGCTAAAAATATTCTTAACTTGTTCTTAATATTTTAGCCATGGAATCTAAATGTTCTCATATAGTTTTTCTCATAAAAAAACGTGTAAAAGAAAAACTGTAAATTAATTTGTTGGATGATTTACTTTGTCTACAACCCCCAAAAAAATAGAGGGAAATTGTAGTCTACCTTATCGGCCAAAACTTAGTCGGCCTTAATTTTAGTCGGCCTTAATTATTAGTCGGCCCTAATTTTGGTCACCTCGTCAAAATTTAGTCACTAAGGGCCGACTAAGCGGTTTATTTACAGTTAATTTGTCCCAAAGTTTTAGTCGGTCTAAATTTTTAGTCGGCCCTAATTTTAGTCACCAAGCCAAAACTTAGTCACTTAGGGCCGACTAAGTTTTGGCCGATAATGTATCCGGAAGAGGGCTACGGAGGTAGCGAACAACGAAATACCGACGCATTTTGGGAGCTAGGCTTCCCAATGTCATCTAAAAGTATTTTCTGATATTCCAAAGGTGAATTTGCGGCCAAACCAAGCCAAAACTTTAAAGGGAGCGGATCAATTGGAAAATCTTCCCGATCTTCAGAACTTTAGCGTGACGGTAACTAAATAGCCAGTTAACTAAAAGTATGAAGATACGGTACTGGCCATGCTCAACTAACAAGGACTTACAAACAATATTTGAAAAATGAACCAAGTGTTGCACTATTTATTTCTAAGATTCTTAAAATTTTCTACTTTTTATTGGAAAGACTCAAATCACCACACTAAGGTTATTTCTTCTTCTTCTTTAGTGTTTTCGAGACCCTGTCTGGAACTTGTTGGCGGGTTTAATAAGCAGCAAGCCTGAATAGCGTCACATACTGCACCTCTTCTCGTAGTACCAACCCTGTCAAATTTTAAAGCTGACGAAATTTCTCTCCATCACAATTTTGTGATGTTTTACGAAAGTGCATTCAACACGGAAGTATAAACATTTCCATGAAATTACTTTCGAGGAAAGTTATTTTTAAATGATGAGGGAATACCAGCAGGGAAAATGATGACCGACAAATCATTATTACAATTTACATATTACTAATGTGTTATTAGATAAGCTTATTCCTTCTGATCCAACTAAGATGAAAGAGTCCCTTTGTTTTATGAGACCTATAAATATGAGGTAATTGTTCCAAATTTCATATTTATTTTCATCACTTGATAAGAAAACAAGGTGGAAGTTGACAATTGAAGAATTTAAAAGGTATGTCGTATTCATTTTCACACCCCTGTCTCGTAGCCACAATGGAACTTTCCTCAGAGGGGATAAAAAAACTCCTATATTGAAATCCTAATGGGGATAGAAATTCTATTGTTCCAAGGTTAAAAAACCCAGTTGTGGAGTGCAATCTCTAAACATGGAATTTCGAGTGAGGATGAAATAAAAGTCAATTTCATAGTGGGGCTGGAATTCAAGGGTATTTTCCCATCGGGGAAGAAATTTTTGCTTAATCTTCCAGTGGGGCTTGGGTCCCAATGGGTCTGTTAAACAGGGTGTATTTTCATTTCTTGCATGATCGAACATATCTCGGAAAATATCTCACGGTAGGAGGTCCTCGAATATTATCGCTGGGACCCCTGCCCTACTGGAATATTTACCCAAATCTCGTCCACGATAAGGAAAATACCCTGGAATTTCTTCCCAACTTGAAAATTGACTGTATATTCATCCCCATTTGAAATTCAATGGACAAAATAATGTTTTCCGAAATCATTCTACTGAATCCTTTTAGCTGAGAACAATACAATTTTTTCCCTGTTGGGATCGCAAAAGAAACCTTCATCGCCACTGTGGGAAATAATCCATCGGGGGCGTTGAGACAGGGGTGTCTAGAAGGTCTGCTAATCTGGGCATACTCACTTAAGAGGCCATGATCTTTTAGATAGAGTGAATACTTGCCATACGGAGTAAACAATGCTCTTAAAAATTTGCTCGGTGATTACCACACCCCTCCGTCACAGACGCGTTGGGACCCTAGCCCCCTGGAATTTCAGCTCCACTGGAAAATTGACTTTTTTTCATCCCCACTCGAAAATCGATGTTTAAAATTTGCCCTCCAAAACCATCCCCACTGGATTTTTTAACTATTGAACAATAGAATTTCTATTCCCATTGGGATTTCAATGGGAATTTTTATCCCCATTGAGGCAAAAAGTTCGACCAGGGCTGTGAGACAGGGGTGTATTACCCTACTGGGTACATTTAACAGGTGCTACAATATCTTCTGTATTTTTTTAGTTGGTGAAAATTTGAAATGGAGAAAGAAACAATTTCAGTGATCGGTACCGGTAATTTTGGAAGAGCGCTTTGTCATGTTCTCCTGAACGCTGATTATGAAGTGAAACTCGGCAGTCGGTATCCTGAACGGCGATTAGAAGCAACATATGATCCTAAACTAAAACAACCAAAGGAAGTCGTCAGCATCAAAGACGCGATAGCTGCATCGAATATCGTTTTCTTGGCGATTCACCCCGACGCTCAGAAGGAATTTTGTGATAATTATGGAGCACTGTTGACAGGAAAGATTATTGTCGATGTAGCTAACCCTGACCATATCAGAGAAGTAAGCTGTATAAAACTTTAATCACATAACATCAAAATTATCAATTATTATTGAAGCCTTAAAAATAACCTTAACTATTTATTTTGCGGGTCACCATTCTAAATCGTGAAAAAGTAAACGAACGAAAAGCAAAAAAATAATTAATAACCCGTGTATAAATCTCGCTAAACTTTCATGTGACTAATAAAGTCAAGGTTAAAAACGAAACAATTCTTTCTACTGTCATTCTTAGAAATCGAACGCTGAGATATTGCAGGAAAGATTGATCAATAGCAGTGTTGTGAAAGCATTCAACACTGTATCAGCGTATGGTCTCACATCAGATGAAATCTCAGATGTCAGATTGTTGGTTCATGTTGCTTCAAACACCATGAAAGCAAAACAGGAGATCACTGAGATTATTCACCGGCTTGGCTTCACACCACTCAATGCTGGTCTTTTGCAATCAGCACGTAAGTTGGAATCAAAAGCTGGAAAATTATTCCATGGCTGGGGTAAACCTTGCATTATCTCTTTTGTGATTTTTGCAGTATGGTTTATTTACGGAACAATCCGATTCCAACATATCAATGAATACGCTTGGAGTAGATTACCGGTCAATGTGATGAATAAGATCATCGGAAGTACCTCCATCACACTACTTTGCTGTTGCTATCTTCCTGGATCATTTGCTTCTTTCTTGCAGCTCTACTATGGAACAAAACATCGCCGTTTTGCCAGTTGGTTAGATAGCTGGATGAAGATGCGAAAACAGCTTGGTCTCTTAGCTCTATGGACTGCAGTGGTGCATGGTTTCTTCTCTATCGTTCTTCTACAGCCAGGTTATTATAAAAATTGGTTTGATGAAAGTGTTGTGAAAATTCCACCTCATCTCAACCATACATTTGTTGTCAATGTTGCTCCAAGGATGAATTGGATTGGTGAAGGAGCTGTTTTCTTTGGCGTCATTGCACTTGGCTTGATGGCTATTCTCGGAATCTCATCATTACCATCTGTTGGATCAATCATGAATTGGCGACAATGGGTGTTTGTTCAATCACAACTTGGATATATTTGTCTATTCATCTCCACCGTTCATCTTGCTTTCAAAGCTTGTCCTTCATGGCCCAAAAATCCGTTCTACATAACGGTACAAAAGTTGAGTTTCCTCAGCATACCTTTACCATTGTTCACTTTACTTCTTCGTTTGGTGCTCCTGATTCCTTGCGTCAACAATCAACTCCAAAAGATACGACATGGTGTAGAACGTGGTAATCGAGAAGACCAACAACAAATGGTGGTTGAGAAAGAGAAAACAATGAAATTTGATAACAATGGATTTTCAATGGCTTAGTTGAAATTAAAACATACTTTAAACATCAAGTGTTTCCTTAGTGGAAATTTGAATGATAATTTTGCGATCGTTTTTACAAAAACAATTTGGGTTAATAATAAATTAATTTCCTGTGTTCGTCTGCTGGTAGCATTATATCGTGCCCTTCGAAGAAATTACGCGAAAAAACATCAACTGCACATAAAGGTCGGACTCCACTTTCGCGTGAAATGGGCGACAGTTTTTTCTTAACTTTTTTTGAAGAAAAGATTCCGTCATAAAAAAATTTCGCGCGAACTAAAAAAAAGTTGAAGGAAGTTCAACTTTTTTCACCCGTAACCGACACATGTCGCGCGAAAGTGGAGACCGGCCTTAATAGTTTTTCTTAGAGTACCCATTCATGCATTCATGGTTATTGGACCTAACTAAAGTAAAAACACACAAGGGTAAGATTATTTATAGTAATGAATGAAGCAAAAAACATTCATGATATTTCATCAGTAGTTGTAAAACCGTAAATAGTATATGTATATAAAAAAGTCTTACAGTACTTTGAACTTGAAAATATTTCAATAATGTATGTAATCATGTTCATGATGTAATGTAACTAATGTTTGGTTTTGTTACTTGAAGAATGTTTTATATATCGGTGATAATTTTTCATCAATCCTTCATCTTTTGTTTTGGTCCCAGGGGGGGGGGTTAGTCAGGCAAAAATGGGTGCTGGGTATGTGCGAGCGGCAAGGGTCGTTTTTTTCACCTAGTCTCTCTAAGGAGGGGGGCGTACGGGGGTCGCAGACACCGAAATACCGACGCATATTTCTTGGATTACCGTCAACACCGGCAGCAAAATTTGGTTAATTTGTCAAAATGGCATCCGAATTTGACTGAAAAACGTCACTTTTCCGTCAAACACCGGCATAAAATTTTCAAACGGGTTAATACCGTCACGTCAAACACCGACTTTAAAAAAAGTCCACCGTACCCGTACGCCCCCCCCCCCCTCCTTTAAGGGTCGGAAAATTCACGATTTTAGGAATTTCTTTTGATTTCAAGTGAAAAAATTGTAAAAAGAAGTTTCACTAAGGGTATACCAATTTTTTCAAAAATCGAAGAAAATTTTTCAAAAAAGTCTCTCTAAGGGCCTCCTTTTCAGCAAAAATCAGTCTCTGTAAGGGTCGGTTTTCGGAGGTCCCGTTCGCATATAACTCTCATCCGCCAACCCTAGCACCCCCCCCCCCCCGGGGTTTTGTCAATTTTAGATTTGTGGCGCTGTTATAAACTCGCCCGGGGGGTACTTAGGCAAATGGAGGGTACGGTATGTGCCGCCCTTAAGGGTACCTTTTTTGGACTTCCAAAGTCCCGCTAAGGGTCGGAAAAATCAGAAAATCAAATTTCAGTCCCACTAAGGTCGGAAAAATAGGAAAATTTCAACTTTTTACCCCCTGAAAGATCGAAATTTGGTCAAAATTGGTCAAATTTGTCCCGCTAAGGGTCGTAAAATTCCCAAATTTTCCTTTGTTTTCCCCTTTTTAGTCCCGGTAAGGGTCCAAAGTTCGAAAGTCGGGCGGCACCCCCCCGTCAGCTCACAACCCTAGTACCCCCCCCCGTAAACTCGTCATCTTGCAAACTACTTTTAGTACCCTAGGCTATATATTGGCAAAGGTAGTTTAAATAGTTTCCATTGTTAAATCTCCTACGCTATCAAGTACGAGTAAAATCGATTTTCCATGCTAAAGATTGACTATTCGAAGAAAAAGATTTAATAATGATTTTTCAAGAAACATGTCATTAACCAGTATTCTCCAAAAAACTCTTTCGAAGAAGGAAGAAACTAGACAGCTTGTGCAAGTTTACATTGAAATCTTATTAGTGTAAGCAAAAAAGTTAAACCTAAAGTCTCTCCCAAAAGTATGTGCACACTTTAGTTTTTTGAGCACCCATTCATACTATACTAGAAAGTTATGCACCGTTGAAAAGATAATCTTAAAGGGAGTCCGGCACAAAAAATCAGACTTTGTCAGGGCATAGCTATCATGAAAAGCATTTGAAAAATTCAAGTCAAAGTTGTCAACAGTGATTCTATCCTAAGATATTGACATCCAAAGTTCCAAATTCTAAAATTGAGAAAATTTGAATTTGGAAAACTTCTGTTCATACCACCTAGTCATCAAACTAAAATAATTGAGAGCAGGCTAGAAGGATACCTGTAGTTGAACTAAATAATTTTAGTATGGTTGATGAATGCACATGACATTTGGAGGATTTGTATACAATAAAAAGTCATTTAATTTTTGACCCAGTCCTCTAATCTTTACCTAATATGGATTAAGGATACCAGAAAGTTTGAAATCAAACTTTGAAATTATCATTTCAATATGGCTTCCACAGAGTGCAGAAAAATGAAGATTGAAAAAATGAAGATTTTTTTCTACTGTTTTAAAAATCATGACATGAAATTTTCTAGAATATTTGAACCTTGCTGATTTCAAAGCGCTGTATTCAGACTATTCGTATCTTTCATAGGCGAAGTGAGATACACTGCAAAATTTATGAGGGAGTGCAGACGTTTATGACATATTCATTGTCTTTTGATAAAACAAAGACAATAATTACAGTGTCGTTAAAACCACTCTCATCCATAAATTTTGCAGGGTATCTCGCTACGCCTATGCTTCTTAGGTAGAAAAAAAAGTTATAGCAATGTGAAGTTGGTAATTTTTGCTGTTTTTGGTGATTTTTGACTGTTCAAGGCAGGCCTTTAAAAGTTTGAAACTCCAGGGCTTTTCCTAAAGTTACATTTGGAAAATAGATTTCTTGCCGGAAACTGGTATTTCAAAAATATTTTCGATGGCGGATTTTTTGTGTTCGTTTAGGCGGTTTGACTGAACTTAAGGAAAGACTCGGGTAAGTTATGGCACGTCTCAAAAACTGAAAATTACCATAATTTTTAGATTGCATTAGTCGACACAAAATGACCAAATAAATGACTGAACGTGAATGGTGCTATGATGAAGTTTCTAACTTGATGTGTAACATAATTGTTTTTACCCTCACTTTCGCGAAAAAGCGCAAAAACTGATTATTACGTCATAATCGATGACGTCATCAAAACTAAAAATTGAATTTCTCAAGAATGGTTTATCCAATTGTGTTCAAACTTTCACCAAAGATGTATCTCATTAAAGTCGATCATTTGAAATAAAAATTATTTCGAAATTTTAATGATGTCAGCAGAAATCAGTAAAAAACGAAAAATCCTATTTTTTGCTGACGTGATCAGAATTTTCTAAAAAATTTTTTTTCAAATGATCGACTTTAGTAGGATACATCTTTGGTGAAGGTTTGAAAAGAATTGGATAAACCATTCTTGAGAAATTCAATTTTTAGTTTTGATGACGTCATCGATTATGACGTAATAATCAGTTTCTGCGCTTTTTCGCGAGAATGAGCGAAAAAACAATTAGGTTACACATCAGGTTGGAAGCTACATCATAATACCCTTCATGTTCAGTCATTTGTTTGGTCGTTTTCCGTTGGCTAATGCGATCTAAAAATTATGGTAATTTTAAGACATGCCATAACTTACCCGAGGATCGACCGAATAGCAGAATCGGGTACTCCTCACCTTTATAGGTTATGTAAGTTTTTTAAGAAGATTTTGGAAAGCTGGCTGCATCTACAGGAAGAATACTAATGGCAAAACTTCAAATCGATTATTTAGAGGAGAGAATTGACATATTTTTTGTGATTTTTCTTCACTTTGAAGTTTGACCAAGTATGAATGGTCAAATAACATAACACGTTCAAAATTGCTTTTTTTTTGTTAAAATTCCGCGAATTTTTCATTTTTCGGGCCAAAATTTCAGTCAAAAAGCCAATATTTCTTCTGTTGAAAAAATGAAATCGTCAAATATCATACGTTGTTAAGTAAGTTCTTACATTTTAAATAAAATTCAAATGAATATGTATAAAGTGCCAATGCATAAATATGTTATGAATTTAATAAAAATATACAGTAGTAAAAATTCCTTCATCAAAGTGTGATGACGTCACTGATCGTATCAAGATCATCAAAAGTTTGTTTAATATTTCTATTCTTCATTTCCATCTCGTCTGAAAGCGATTCAACCAAAGAATGAAGCTTCGATAAACAATTTTCAAAGTCTGTCATTTTCTCATTTGTTTGTTCAAGTTTATCAAAAATGGAATCCATCTTTTCGTCGCCATCGATTCTAATCTCCTCATCAATATCATCTTTCCCAATAAATGCTTTCATTTTCTTGGTGAAATATTCAACAACTTGAATATCTCCGGCTTGCTTCTCAAATTCTTCATCGAAATCAGCATCAATGGATTCACAAATAATCGCCATAAACATATTGAAAGCCACAAAAAGCATGAATCCGCTATACGCTAAGAAATACATTGGACCAACAATCGGTCTGGCGTCTGACATGCTTTCGAAATCAGCCGCTCCTAAGAGATGCAGAAACTGACTTGTAATGGTGCGCGGGATCGTCTGAAATTCCTCTAAATAGCTACCGAAAGCCAAATGAGCACTCCATGAAAATAATAGGAAATAAGTTGTAAACGGCACCATAAAATACATCAAAGGTGCTGTGAAAGCTTGAATAACCTTTCCAATAACAAAAAATAATTTTGCAAATTGAAGCAATCGTAGAAACTTGATGTTTAGTAGAAAACAAACGATACCGATAACGGACATAAGTGCTGAGTCAGCAGAGGCTGAATACTGGAAACTGACAAAATCTTTCGGATTTTCTTTAAAAGTTTTAATGTTAGCTGAAGTCGTTAGCCAACGAATCAGGATCAATACAAACATGACCATATACAATGGCATCAGAGCAGCTTCAATCAAGTTGAAGAAACTTTTGAAATATCTCAACTTCAATTTCAACATTCTTCGAATCTCCACAACAGCGAAATAAACAATAAAACAAATAAACACCATTTCAGCCCATAAACTTTGCAGACCCTCTTTAGCCGAATAGCGATAACCGTTGAAAATTTTAAAGTCAGCCCATGGAAAAGCACCACCAGTTGGCAATGTTTCAAGATACAAGAACGCAGTCATGAATAAATTGATATTGGCATTATAGACGGTAAATTCGGTGAAAACAGCTCTTGTTTGTTTATCAAGCCAGTTATGAATATGAAGATCAGCTAGCACTGTCCATGATGTTTCCTCATTATAACCAAGATTTGCAACGTAGCCGCTCCCAGGGTACGTGTTCGTTCTTCCTACGATGGGGAAGCCACGAAGCTGACTAGCCGTGAAGTATTCCCAACGATCAGAACATGAGACGACAGTACCGTCAGGGAGTAAAGCTTCTGGCGAGACGAAATAAATTGGAGCACCGTTAGCAGCGATCTGGTTTTTCAGCTTTTTTCGACGTCGAAGTGATCCTCCTAGATTTAAAGAATGAAAGTTTAAAATGTTATGTCTGAGTGAGTGTCTGAGAAATAAAACAAGCATCTGACTAACCCTGAATGTTGTGACCTTAAGACAGCCTTCTAGCCACGTAAAGGCTTTTATGGTGCAATGTAACATCTGCCTAAGCCCATGAAGTAGATCTCATTCATAAGAAAGATTTTTGATCCTACTATGAATTTCCGAAAAGGGTAAAAGTTATAGTCCATTGGATTTCACTATGAATTTCCAAAATAGGTAAAAATTATAGTCCATTGAATTTCATTTGGATAATCGTTAGCAACTTTCGAATACAAGCCTTTTCTTTCAACTATTACGAATATGAAAATTTGAGATTTTGTAAAAATTATTAACTTTAAATCCCCCAGAAACTAATAGTACACCCGCGCGTCACAAACCAGGTGGGACCCCCACCCCAGTAGAAATTTGCTCAAAATTACATCCCCATTGGAAAAGATGTCCAACAATTTCAGCTTTGATTGGAAATTGGAAATTGACTTTGATTTCATACCCAATTGGAATTGAAAAGAAATTTTGAGCTAAAAACTAATTGTTATCCTTATTGAAAATTTGATATAAATTTCCCCATTGAGGGGAAATCCATTGGAACTTTGAGATAGGGATCGATGGTCATGGCGAACAAACAAAGAATGCTTATAGAGTTTCTTTAGACAGAGAATAATTGAAATTGATGACCACAAACCTGTCCCTGTGTCCATCTTCTGGTACTGAGACGTGGTTTGATCACTTGTCGACGTCTCACGCCTTTTACGAATCGCTTGCGGTGTGATCGCGCCACGTTCCATTTCTTCATCTTTACGTACAGTCCATGAGGACCGCCTTTTACGAGACGACATCGAAGATGCAGCGAAGTCGGAAGACATATTGAGATTTTTCCATGCCACTGCATAATCTATGTGATCTTCGTCAGAGTCTTTGTAGAGACTTTCACAATGATTGATCAGGTGACTGAACGTCGAATGAACAGGACACGATTCTGACGAGAAAGTGTATTATTGTTGGTAAGTAAACTCTAGCTTGGACGGCCGACTGTCTGTTCTACCTATTCTAATTGTTAGAGTAGGCCAAAAGTGGGAACAAAGTTGGCTTTGCTTGAAAAAGATTGAAAGAATTCATTGCATTGGCGTCAAAAGAGGGCAATGCATTTACTTAAGACAGCCAAGTTTATGCCAACTTTAATTCACAATTAGAAAAGGCAGGGCGAAAAGTGGGCCGCCTAAACTAGAACTAACCCTTGCATCCCTTGTAAAATCTCGGTGACTGCGCCCCAATTGCACACTACGAATATCCTTTTCTTTCGAGATTTTTCACAAAATGTACTGTGTTATAACAAACTCGAGACTATACTAGTATAAGACCAAGCCTTTTGTGCTTTTGATATTTTACCTTAGTTTACGCTGTTTTAAAGCCTCCAAATTTTAGTTTCCCATACCTTTTTGTACGCGAACTTGTCTTATTCGAGGAATGCTCACAAGAAAGCTCTCATGGTTATCGATGAAACCAGAATATTTCACCAGTTCATCGTTATACCAAGGTCCAGCAAAAACACCTGGAATTAACGTATCTCGCATCCAAGCGTAAAAATAGCCGTGGTTCGAAACCTGAAAAATAATTAAAATTATATATGTGAAGAAGTTCATAGGATTTCTATCCAACTATCTTCTTTCAGGAGATTTGGGTGGCAGAGCAGCATATGCATTTCGTCCTTATTAGGACTCGTCAGCATTGCATACTGTACCCTGGCTGGGCAGATCGAATTGCCTAGCAAAACTAGGAATCATTTTCAAGTAGAGTTTACAGAGAAATTTGATTAACACAGGTTCAAGATGGAGAGATGTGACTGTATACTAAATCAACAACACTCCATTCTTGTTAGGATTTGATTGTTACACATTTTTTTAAGCAACCCCACCTTTCGGCTCAGGGCTGGACTTGTTAAGGCTTCCCGGATTTCACGCAAAAAGTTGCTTATGAATTATTGGCCGGAAATGCCTATTCAAATACCATCGATACATAATTTAATTTTAAATAATGCCAAAAATGCCTCTTTTATAGGTATTTTTGGTTGCTTTTCATGTCCATGCTCAGTTTCGAGGCTAGGTTGCTAAGCTCAAGTTGCTTACTTGCTTGTCCATATTCTCAGGACTAGACCCGAAACAACTAGGATAACAAGTACATGAAAAATAAAGATTGTATTACCATTTCAAATTTGGGACCTTTTGTATATGTAGCCTCCTTCAACATACTAATCATATCTTCTCGGTAAATATAACTGTGGAAATCTCGCTCCATGTAAGCCAATTTAGCCACGATCAAGAGGAATATCAAATAAGTAGCAATATCCTTGACCACAATTCCCGTCATCTTTTCACGTATCTTCTCTTTTCTTGATTTCTCAAGCTCGCTATCAGTTGGCCTAAAATGGCGTGGAGAAAGTTATAAAAACCAATACAGGTTTTAATTACTAGTCTGTGAAAATGATTAAAACGCTCTTTTTCTATAGACAGCTCAGGCTAATTAACGTTAGTTTGTCAACGAAGTTTTGAAATTCATGCATCATTTCGAATGGCATCTTTGATTGGAGATGTTGACTTACAGATGGCTAAAATAGATCGTATCGGAGTTTTTATTTTTTGATCTTACTAAAAAGGCGACGCATTGTGGGATTGTTTCGGGGGTATTACAAAAGAAATCTCTTAAAAGAATAAGAATTCCTCGAGGGAATTCTATTGTATTACCCCCGAAACAATCCCACAATGCATCGTTCAAGTTACGAAGTCTTATGGAGACAAGGTTGTTAGAATTTGCTAATCTTAATCAAACCCTTTAACAACCCATCCCGTTCTGTACCAAAAATACTGTTAGCAAGATATCCCGTCATCGCGTTCCGTGCTAAATAATACTGATAACGAGATATCTCGTATGCACATTCTGTTACATGTATACCAAAGAATTATAAGATTCCCAAACAAAATTGCAACTAAAGACATCGTTTATTTATTTCATGCTGATAAGATTATTTTCTATAATTCCTGATACAGCCGCTTGAAGTTCAAAAACATATCGACGTCAGTACGATCAAGTCAAGATTTGACGTCAAATCACGGTAGAGCTGACAGTTAGTTGGCCTTAAAGCGGCTGTATTTCTTTGTGTGTTTTAGTCAGAGAGTTGTTGTAATACATTTTTTTGCTCAGAATTTCATTTTCTTTCAGATGGTACCAATCATTTTCGTTTATTTCGAATTTTGAAAATCAGCTATTTTCCTGCCCCTCATTTTCCCTTGCAGTTTTGCCTATGGCGTCACTATTTTAGCCACAAAAAGTTTTACCGGGCCTAATCGGCATTCTCCCTCTCAAAAAAAGCTTGTAATGTACTGTGACGTTGTTAAAGGGATAAGGGGTCAGTCATAAGAATTGAGAAAGCATTCAAGCTTTAAATCTTATTCGAGTTATGGAAACTCTACTGTAATATTGATAACTTAAGGCCGGTCTCCACTTTCGCGCAAAATGAGCGAAAACCTTTTGACGTTTTTGGTCGGTTGAAAAATGAAGCAATTCCATTGGTCGAAATTGACGTAACGGATGAAAAAAATAGAACTTCCTTCAATTTTTTTTGTTCGTGCGCAACTTTTTTATGACGGAATCTTTTCTTTAGGCAAAAAAGGTTGATGAAAGTGGAGACCGGCCTTTACCTAACAATTGGAACTTCATCAGCTGTTATAATCCCATCATCACCGGAAAGCGATTCTTCCTCATCTTCCTCTCCATTAACTTTTTTCACTTTCTCCATTTCTTTATTCTTCTTCTTATCATCGACCTCCTGTTTAACAGGCTTCTTTAAAATGACAGCGAACAAAAGTGCAACAACAACAGCTTTTATAGGCTGAATAACGAGTACTGATTGGAAAAAGCCTGTAAACATTGATACAAGCCATTCGTTTGATTTACGTGGTCCCCACATCATTGAGTAGAAGAAACATACCAGAGATGAACTTCCAACACTGGCAAAGACTAAGAAATAAGCTAGATATTGACATTGGTTCGGTAATGTAAACGGCTTCTTTTTCTTCTTCGTTTTGGCTTTTTTGTGATTTTCTTGTTCTGCTGTTTTGTCTCTATTGCCAATGTCATCTGTGTCTACAACGTGACCAATATCACCTTCATCTTCTTCGACCCCCTTATCATCACGTACCAATATATTTGTATCCCTGGCACTATCAATACTTCCTCTTTGAGTCTGTTGTTTTTTCATATGTTTCTTCTCTTTCTTTGGTCCCAGTCTTCTGAAGATTTCTACGATGAGGATACTTGGCGGTACAATGATGAACGCTGATTGGATACCAATGATGATGCCAGTAAAATTGATCTTGAATTCACCAAGCCATACGATTTTTCGTGATCCTAAAAAAGTTGATTGATTAATTCAGTGTGTGTAGAGAAGATTTCAGGCCTAAAAAATGTTTTTAGGATTAAATTCTAGTAAATCTCTTTGCAAGTTTTATTTTTCAATACACTCAAACCGTACATCCTGTGCCCAAGTTCAGGAATTGCCATAAAGCCATTATGGTAATAACCGGGAGGGCACATTGCTATACATTGTACACTCAAACTGATTTAGATGGTTAAATAAACCCCCTTTTAACCTTTCCAGCGCGCATCATTTTTATATCTTCAGCCCGTCTGCGCGCAACGTTTTTTGATGAAAATGCAATTTTCACGATAACCGTTATAACTTTTTGAAAAATTAACTTCAGAAAAAAACCCTTATATTTTTGGAAAGCCCTACCTTTCCCCTCTCTAAATATGTTTAACTGAGTACTCCAAACAATTTTGGACAGAAATTATGAAGCCAGACAAAAGGTATATGAAAAAACAATGTCGCGAAAAAGTCATTTTTGGTGCAAAAAAAAAAAATTATAGAGAACTGAAAAATTGATAAAAACACTTACTTTTTTCTTTAGAAGGTTTCTTTATAGTTAGGTAACACAATTCCATACTTTTGAAAAGCCAAATAAAACTCTAAAACACTTTTATAAACCCTTACTTTCATAGCTAATTTTCTGCATCCTCAGTTTCACAAAATCACGCAACATAGCTTGGTCTACCATTTCTATTTTTGAAAAATGTTGCGTCATACCAAAACAAACCCCGATTGTTTCTTATCGGAAATTTCACGCTGATTCCGATTTTTTAATCGGTTTTACCGTACCTCTGACGGTTGGGGCGTGATCCGACCAAATATAAAGGTCACCTTAACAACGTATCAGATACGTCTTTCGGAACGTATGGCGAACGTATCAGATACGTCTTTCGGGGCGGAAAGGTTAAATAAGATAATTTTTCAAGGCTTCTATTATCATATCAAATGTCATTAGACCTTTACGACCTAATTTTGCAAAAGCTGGATTTAAGAATCGTATCAAATGTCAAAAATACTCGTATCAATAGATACAAACATCTTTCTTTCGAACCTATTGACTCGTAAACCCATTCCTGTAATTTTGAAAAAAATCCAGTTTGAAGTTCGAAGGGCTAGAGAGGAATCTTCAACCTTCCCAAGAAAGAAAGCGAAGTCTTGAGATTTGCATCGCTTATGGAAAGACGGATTGAATCCAGCGCTTTCTTTGTTTTCAAGCAACATATCTTTCGAAATCAATTTCAATCTGGCGTATGAGAAAACCACACGTGTCACATATTTTAGATGGGAAATAAGTGGCTTCATTTCCTCTCTAAGATTTTCCTCTCTTGCGCGGGTCTTTCAAATCAATGGTTTAAAAGGTGCATTAAAGGTATAAATGAATGGGCTATTCCATAAATAGTCTGTACCCCCTATGTTGAGGAGGTGTGACGTCCAGGGTGGACTCACAAATAATAAATCCAGGGTGAAAATGAAAATTCAGGGTGGTCAGTATAACAAGGTCAAAAATCCAAGGTGGTCCAAAGAAATGGGAGAAAAAAATCCAGGGTGTCACATTTTTAAAAAAACATCTCCTCAACATAGGGGATAAAGTTTTTTTCTGGAATAGCCCAATTTGAGCGTATTTTATACCTGGACTATCACCAGCACCGAAAAACATTGCATTGGTCAACATCACCAAAAAGATGAGGGCAAGACAAGCTGACAATCTCCTCACTCTGGTGAAAGGGCTATTCTTGGGACGCATAAAAACCGAAAACCAAATATGTCCATCGACAAGATTCTTAGAAACAGTTGACGCAAAGACCAAATGAAATTGTTTTAATTCTGTCTCGTCAGCAACCGTCAGCAGTTTTTCGATCTGTCCGTCATGTGATTCAACAGCTAACCATGAATCACACACAAAATGGTAGTCTGATTCGTTGTCCATATCAATGGCGAAAATACTGCGTAAATACCATGAAGGACTTTTACCTGGAATGAATGAAATTTTATTTTTAGACGAGCTTACTTAGTTCTTATAGAAACTACTAATAGTAAGAGATTTTGATAATACGCCGTTTAGTAGTGTCGACTGCGCACGCGTCCAAACAATTTTCTATTGTTTTGATTTTGGCGACCTTTCTTTCCCGCGTAAAAAATGGTAGGTAAAATTCCGGTTCCCGTAAGCAAACCTAGCAGAGTGACTGTAGGTAAAGAACTCCTTTTAATCATAACTTCTTTTCCTCTAGATGAATTTTTGTGAAATTTTCAGGAGAGATGCATAAAATTATCATTGATATCATGTTCAAATATCTAAATCATTCTCTTTAAAAAAAGAAAAGAAAAAAATTGACAATGTTTACATTCCTCTAACCTTCCACAGTACTAAAGTGCGCATTTTTACCTACCGCCCTCACGGTGGAACACGGTGGAGATAAACTCATAAACGGTGTATTTAACAAAGCTGTTCTAACGTACGATTAAGGTGACATATTTTTCTGATCAATCCTTAAATAAGAATCGGCCTAGTGCTAAGAGAGGAACGAAATTTACCTGAATTATCATGAAAGATTCGGATTGAAGTCAAGTTGCCAATATTTTTCGCTAATCGAATTTTGATGGCGATTGTCGATCGAGATTGAAATAATTTGCGTCCTGTGCATCTTAGAGGAATGACGTCAGTCTTTCCTTTTTCCCCTGAAAGTGAAAGTAATGATTTGTTTAAAATAGTGTCGACTACTGCAATGTGGGGAATCAAAGTTTTCTGAAACTTTTATTTCATTAAAACTACAACTTGCATTGGAAAGAAATTCGAAGATAGATACCTTTAATTCTTTTTAAAAGAGAAAAAGGTTTCGAAAATTTTAAAAGTCCCAAAATATTAAAAGCACGTTAAGAACATTTTAAGGCTTTGTGGAATCTTAATCAAACGATTCCTCAGCAAATTCCAAAAGAAATACTCTAAATGGTAAAAATAAGCAATTTAAGAACATCAAAAGGCTTCAAAATTTTTGGATGTTTTTATAAAATACTAAATTATTTTTGGATCGTAGCAAAAGGCAACATTACCTGTCAATAAACAATTAACATTAGCAGTTGTACCACACCCAAATCCTGCACCTGTCACAATGTTCAGTAGGATGTTTTGTTGTGTTGTTTCATCTCTGGTGCAATCCACTGTAATGATTTGTTCCTTTAGAGACAAAAGTGTGGAACAATTTGACAATCTCATTCCTAGACTCCTACTCAAACCATCCGCATAGCAAGAGTTAGTTCGTCATTAGAAAATTCTAGCTTGGCGGGTAAAGTTTTAATAGACCATGCTTTGAGACAAGGTGGTAAAGTATTTCGGTTACAAAAAATATTGACAAAAATTTACGGATGCTACAATCCGTGCCATAATATATTTGCACTTTTGGCTAATTTACCATTTTTTGAAAATTGAAGTTCGAGCGAGAATGTCAATTAAAGGCCTTCAACTTGATTTCATCGATTATTTCGATCTGGGAGGGATTTATTGGTTTCTAGGCTATATTTCAAGCCCTACTGGACCTTTTTTGAACTTTTGGATCTCTTAAGTCTTAAGTCTAGCGTTAAAACTCAGAGTTAAAACTCTACCCTTCGAACCTACTTTAGAGCACTTACAAATCGATTGTGGTTTCAAAACACCCCGGTGAATTTCCCTTTTGTGCCAAGTATTTTGTGACTGATTGTAGCAAGTATTCCATGCCCTTGCTAGCCATGTTACACTGTTCTTGAATAGTCTTTTTTAAATTTTATTTCATCATTATTATCTATAATATTTTCCGGATTTGTTGGATTTGTTTTATTTTAGAAAATTTTTAGTTTGAAAATTGCGAATGTCTCGTTGAACTTACTAGTCAAGTAGACCGTAGCACTAAGACAGGGGTGTTATTCTCATCTCTGGGGGAGGAAAAAGATCTGCAACTGAGCCGCAGCTCTCTAAATAACTTTACTTGGCGTGGAGAATTTAAAGCATAGTAAAAACAAAAACAATAGGATTTATGAAAAAGAAGTTGGCACACAACGTTGTTTCAAAGTCTGTGTAAAGTTCATGACGTCCATAGACCGTTAGATGAACGTTAAAACAATGTTGTGTACCAGCTGAGTAGAGTATTGTCCGTTTCATGCCCCCAGCGGTTTGCGTGAATGCGTGAAAGAAATTGCGTGAATGCGTGAAAAAAAATTGCGTGAATGCGTGAATTGGAATTGGAAAGCTTTGCGTGAATTGAAGGTTCGTTGGGGGGGGGGGTCCTCTTTCATTATACTAACCTCGATGATGTCCCTGCGATCTTTTCTTCTCGCCCATACAAGTAGAACTGCATAAAGTAACCACAACGTTATGATGACCATCAATACACCAAGGTTATCACCAAGATTCTTCAAACCAGCAAATACTTGATCCATATCGATAGGATTCGGTGCAACCATAACATCGCCAGCAAAGTCAGTTAAATGGTTACAAAGACATTGTGTTTTTGATGGTGTTGTCTCAATACCAACCTGAAAATAGTATATGACTTTAAGGGTTAATAGCCTAGTTTTGAGCACTTTTATCCCCTTTCAAGAAATTTGGTAAAAATTTATTTATAGTGTACGATTTGAATTCAATATCCCCCGCGCGCCTACTAAGAACCTCGTTGACAACCGTGATTCCAATTCTTTCCATCTATTAATCGATGACAGATTCATTGTGAAATTCTGAAAGAAGTATACTAAAACTGGTGTAGGATATATTCTAACAACTACACGATCTTTTTTTATAATTCTTTTTAGAACAATCACGCTCGATTCACAAAAATTTTATCAAATCAATTTATTTTTCAGTTAAAAACTTTTAGGCATAAATTTTTAATCTACAATATAAAACAGGCGATGTTCGGGCTTTTTTTCCCCCTATCTCCCAATGACAATATTTGAAGGGAAAAGATAAAAAATGCCAGGAGATCGACAGGCTTATACCTACAGATATCTTATTTAAAACACTAGATAGAGCTACGTATTTCCTAGGCAAACGCAGTAGGAGCAAAATAATCCGCTATCTTTGCTGAAATTAAACCATACTGTAGCACCAGCAATACGTTCATTCAAAACAAACAGCTAGCGTGGCGCGAAACGAGGAAGCGAGAGAATGGTCGTAGTCGATCAAGCACCGAACTGTGGTATTATTTCGCTTCAGCGAGGGACGAACTAGCTCCATCTACTGTTTTATGTGTGCTTATATCTGCCGTATCCGAGTGCATCGCACCAGAATCCAGGATCTAATGCGTAAGGATTACGATATCTGTGAGCACAATCTTTTAAGAGTTGAGTAAGTAAAAAAACTAGGTTTTACTTACGACACATCCGTTTGACCCCCAAGTCTCGTTCACTGGATCCCAAAACAAACATTTGGCTTTCGTAATTGAAATGGAATAATTCAAAGATTCGTTAGTGTATAAGGGTGGTTGTGTCACCCATTCTCCAGGCGGGAGGGTGGGAGCAGGTGTGGGAGGGGGCGGTTTAATTACAACACAGAATTCTTCATCCACTTTATCAATATCAAGAGGATCTTTTATTGGCGCGGTACTTCTTCTTCTACGAGATTGGTTTTCTGGATACGTTTGTGATTCTTCTGTGGGAGGTGCGTAGAAAACACCTAAAGGAATGGAAGAAATGTTGAATTTTACCAAGTAAAACAAAAGAATTCTAAATTGTTGATGAATACATCACTTTGAAATCCTTGATAATTTACCACCGAAAAGTCATAACGTTTGAAAGTCCCTAAACCTTCATCGCATCGGAAAACAATCTGAGCTCTAATTCCCATTGGGAAAGACAAAATGGATTCAGGAATCTCCACTGGAATTTTGAGCTGAAAACAATATAACTTGAAGCTAATTCTCCCTTCAGCGCCATGGCTGTAAATCTTCTCACTGAATCACAGAGAGTACTACTTATGTGCTTAATTGTAAAAAATCACCCCGATAGCATTTTATAATGACTCACTCATTTTATGAAATTTTCCTTTAAAGGTGCCAAAACCTTCATTTTCCTAAGGGTTTTCGGAAAAATCACCCCAAAATCACTTAATAATGCCCCCACCCCATTTTATGGAATTTCTCCCAGAGTACCAACCCCCCCTGCTTATTCCACCCACCCCTACAATTAAGCACAAAAGAGTAGATAAATAGATATTTTACACAGATATTTTACGTAACATTGAAAGTAACCGGGAACTCCTTGTTTGAGGCGTCAGCACCTCCCAGCAGGCACACAACGTAGTTCCGACGTTTTTCTAACGTTCACAACGTCCATATAACGTTAGAAAGACCACTCGGCCATCTTTCATCTAAAGAAAATTTTAAAATATAATACACAAACCTAAATAGACGTCAGCTAGGTCATGTTCATCACTAACAAATATGGAGTAGACATCTCTGGTACAAATAACATCTTCAGCATCAACCACCAATAAATCAATCACATCCTCAAGATGAGCAGTCTCATTCTTCCAAGAACAGGACGAATTATCCGGTAATTGCCACTGAAATAAATATTTATCCGGTGTCGGTCGTTTCCTATCTCGTAAGTAAACTTGGATTCTGACATTATTGATTGGTGTAATTACTGCACGAAAACTTTCATTTTGTAATTTGATGTTATGGAAATTCTGCTGACTACCATCAGGCTGTACACCCATTGTAACGTTTTCAGGGTCTATCGGCAGAGCGTTGTTTTTTATTACTATTTCGATCGGTTTTTCTGTATTGTTAACTGACATTTTTTCGCCGCTTTTCGTAACGAAATTAATCCCCGTTACCGATGATTTGACTTTGGATGCAGACACGTCGTAAGTGAAAGGGTTGATAGTTTTTCGCACCTGAAAATGAAAAAAAAAATTAGGAGTATAAAATAATGAAATGTATAGCATATACAAATTGAAACTACAATCATGGACAAAATATTTGAGATAAAGGGGATTTCCCTGCGAAATTTTAAACACCACAAATGATTTACGCGTTAAAGTACGGTTGGAAAGTAGAATTTTAACATTAGTCTTAAGACTTACGAGCTTAGGATCTCAGAATTCAAAAGCTCAATATTGTTCCAATAAGGCTGGGAATATAGCCTAGAAGCCACCGAACCCCTCCAAAATCGAAATATTCAATGAAAGAAAGTGGAAGTAGTAAAATCGCAATTCTCGCCCGAACTTTAAATTCTGAAAAACTTATACTGGTCGCATTTTTCTTGATAAAATAGCAAGATTGATCAAATTCAACCAAAGTCATATGATATGCAACAGTAGCGTAGCCAAGAGGGGCGCAAAATTTGTGTAGGAGAGCAGATTTTTATGACACTAATATCTTTTTACATTATGAATAGATAATTACAATGTCATAAAAATCTGCTTCGCTACGCTACTGTTGCATATCATAAGACTTTGGTTGAATTTGATCAATCTTGCTATTTTACCAAGGAAAATGCAACCAGTATAATGTTACCTGAACCGTGAGAGAATTTTGTGCTCGTTCATAATCGGACGTCAGATTCTGATCACCCATGATCATTGATTGGTCGAACTTCGTTCCAATACCACCAGCGCTGATAACTGAACTGCCATTGGTAGATTGAGGAAGTTTTGATGAGCCCAGGGTGGAATCTTTTGTTTCTATGACAACTGGTTCTGAACCAGGGACTGCGAATTTTGTTAGGATATCAAGTGATGCTTGTAGTTTAGATTCCAATTCAGCAATCAGCTCTTTGCTCTGTGTTATAAATAAAGACTGGATTATTCTGGAGATAAAAGAGAATCTACCTTTCCATGAATGTGATGCTACCGGAGACTTTTAAATGTTACCATAAAGCTAGAGGACGATTTCTAGGACAGCGAAACTAATAGACCTTATCGGAGTTTTTGATTTTTCTAAAAAAGCGATGCATTGTTGGACTGTTCAGAGTGTATTACACTAGACTTTCCGACTTTCCTCCAGGAATTCCTAAGAGATTTCTATTGTAATACACTCGAAACAATCCCACAATGCATCGCTTTTTTAGAAAAATCAAAAACTAATAAGGTCTATTAAAAATCATAACCCTTATTCGCATACCTTTTCAAGACCGGCACCTTCCGATTTCATCGCAGCAATATCTGTATTATTCTGGTCATTGACATTAGCAACTGCTCCATTCGATTCTAACATTTTACTTGAAATATCCAAGATATTGGTTAGTGACTCACTAGCTGCATCCACGTTCTCCAGAGATTCAATAGTGTTCATCATCCCATTCATGAGCTCGTTTGCTTTACTTTGTGTCTCTTGAGAAATTTCATATGGGTTGTCAAAGATGGTAGATATAGACGCGGTGACGGTGTTTATGTTTTCAATGCTGTCTAACGGGATAGCTGATACTTGGTTATAGATATCATTACGAAGCTGAAAGTTATAAAAAGTGAACACAAGATCCTTATCCAGGTCATCTGATTCACACCTACAGTGTGTCCGAAAAAAGTGGACAAATTTTTATAAAAAGTAAAATCCTCATAATTCATGTGAAATTTTATGATTTCTTTATTTAATATTTCAATCTTAAAAACCTATTTAAACATTTTGGGAATTGAGTATCTATTGATTGAACAGAGAAATTTTAATATTATTTCAAGCATTCTAAGCCCAGTTAAGATGATGAGATTTGAGGATTTTGATTTATATAACTTATTTCTCAGGAGATTTATACATTCTAGTTGAGTTCAGCTTTTCTTGACATTTCCCAATTGGCACAAAGGTCTTTTGGACGTCTAAAGTACGTTTCTAGGACGTCCAAAGGTTTTAAAGCCGTACATTGAATGTCCATAAGTCGTTGCGTGCCCATAGGGTTGTCTTTTCGAAATTTTGACTCTTTGCATTCTTGCCGGTGATCAAAATGACAGCAAAATGACAGCTCTAGATCATTAGCATTTCTCTGGATTTTTTCAGGTATCCACAGAAATAAGGAATTAGAAATCCGGGAATTGAAAAAGAGAGCTTTTTTTTGTTATGGGATAAAAGCAAGTCCGAGAAAATTCATAAAGCCAAGATACTCAAAGTAAAAGAAGAAAAGTTTGATTGAAAAACTTTTATCCTTTATTGGTCTAAATTATCAGTTGGTTATATGGATAACAGATACCGTCCACAATCATCCCTTAAAAGTATCGAGGGCTATAAAAATGATTAAAAAGTGAGACTTGCCTCAATTATACACAATAAAGACATAAACTTACAGACATTCTATTCAGTTTCTCATTAAAAAGTTGTTCTTGTTCTTTTTTGGTCAAGTTACCAGTTACATTATCATTAAAAATTTGATTGTTCACAATGGATGAGCAAGCATCTGCAAGGTTTGCCAGAGCTGAGTAATCACCACTACTGATCAAATCTTCAGCTAGATTTGTTCCATTGGTGGATGAGAAGATGGATTTCACAGAATCCAATGCAGCACTGTTATTGGTGTTCGGACCAACCTTGAATAATGAAAATACATTGGGGTTAGTTTAAAGATGTTATACACCCCTGTGTCACAGACCCGCTGGGACCCCAGCCCCAATGAAAAATTTGGCCAGAATTTCGTCCCCGGTGGACAAAATACCCTACAATTTCAGCCCCACTATGATATTGACTTTGATTTCATCCCCATTCGAAATTTGCTGTACCGTCCCCACTGGATATTTTAAGCTCGGGACTTCTTATAGAAATTCTTATCCCCACTGTGGGAAAAAGTTCCACCGGGGCTGTGAGGCAGGGGTGTTGTTATTGACTCGGTAAGAGGATCGACCTAGATTGGTGGACTGCTATTAGAAGCTTACTGAAAGGTTTCGTTTTTAAATAAGAGTGAGATCGTTTGCTTAGTTGCCTCCGCACTATTAGAGACCATCTTGAATCAAACTTACATTGACCGTTAAATTTGAGACGATAGAACCTCCAAGGTTATCAGAGATCTTGACAAAAATAATCAATTGATAATCTTGTGTAGCATTCCCAATGGGTAACACGGTATTACATTCTGCAAATTGTCCATCACAAAAGGGTTTGGTAATGCCATTATTGAAGGCGAAGAAGTTGTACGATAATGGTTGATGTTGATCTAACCAATCAGAACATGAGATTTTGAACGTATCCTCTAATACTATCCCTGATGTTGGTTCTATCTTGCAAGAGCCTGAAATTTGAAAAGTAGGGCATTGCAGGTTTTTAGAAGATATCTTCAGATGAAATGGAGTTTTTATAAGATACTTTAATAATTAGTCATTTGAAGTAATAAAAATGACGTGTTCGTTAGAAAAAGTAACAGAATTGTTTTATTACTGGTTAACGATCAACCAAATTAAATAAGAGCTTGTAAAAACTCCATCTCGTCCAAACCCTCCCTTTGAAGAGAAATTTGACTTTCCCAGCCAAGTGGGAGGTAATAATCTCATTGGTTAAAGCTAAGCAATGTTTTATAAGAGACGGAAAGTGGATTTTACACAGCAAACAAGCACATTAATCTTGGCAAATTAATTTGATACGGAAAATACTTTTATTTAATGAAAAGAATACAGTCGGTCTCATGTTGTCTTCTGACAAAAACCATTGGAAAACCAACGGATCCAGCGAAACTCGACCCCACAACCATGCCATTCGTGGGCATTTGCTCTACTTTTATATACTTCACTGAGACAGAAATCCGTCTGAGAGAGAAGAACTTTTAACATTGTGATCTATTTGAAAAAGCCGATCATGGAAAACGAGAAAAAATATACTCAAAAGTTTAGGCTGCTCCGACGGGTAAGGATAGTACACGCAGGGTATTGCCGTAGGAAGCATTTTGATATCGGGGGAGGGCACAAGTTCAGTGTTGTCACTGAGGGCCAACCATGGTTTGGCCCAAGGGAGATTTTGAAATCTAGAGCTCTAAATTGGATAAAAGCACACTCAAAAAACTAAAATAGTTCGAATAAAGGCTAAATTTAAAGCTAAAATACTCCATTTTATGAAAAAATCACTCTTGAAAATATTGGGGGGTTAAACACCCCCTAGCCCCCCCCCGGTAGCTACGGCACTAAGGTATTTGACTTACCTGAATGTGGATTCTTGTTGACAAAGAAGCGGAAAGAAACTTCACCATAAGTTGCATTGTCACGATAAGCTCGAAACATCACCAAATACCACCGATCTACTGTATAAGCTGATGCCTTCGCATGATAATAAATACTATTAGCTCCAGGGTTTTTCAATATTCCATTCATTTGGTCTGTTGGTATTTGTTCACATTTTGCACTGTCATTCACACATGTGTGTAGAGTCCATTCGAATGTTAGTTTTCCGTCGCAATTTGATTCGCAATATCCTTGGAAGACTTGCTCCTTATCGTGATTCATGTAGCGATCAGCGTTTCTTATGTGACTGTAAAAATAGAAAAAATAAACTGGGAAATGCAGATACAATCATGGACTTAAATGTTTGAGAAAAACACTGGAGAATGCTGGAAAAACAATGGAATGGCCCCCTCCCCCCAGTGGCAAAGTTTAGTGTGAACGGCCTTCCCACCGACCTTCCAATATCCTTCAACATTGTATTCTACTTGTCTTGTCTCACAATTTTCGTCCATGATTGTAGCTAACGCTATGACTATATTTTTAGGTGCATACCGACTACTTTTGCTAAGGACGCGTGTACAACCTCGTCCCCGTGCATCTCAGACTCATCTTACGTTACTGATCGACGCCAGAGAATATTATCCTGTCCTATCAGTAAGCATAAAAAAAAACGATAAATGCAGGGAACGAGGTTGAAGGATCAAGTCTAGCGTTACAACTCAGAGTTAAAACTCTACCCTTCCAACCTAATTTAGAGCGCCTCCAAATCGTTTGTGGCTATAAGATTTCGTGGGAAATTCCTTTTTTTCTCAAATATTACGATCACTTGATTATAGATTGCAAAAAAGATTTAAGAATAAATTCTTGAAAACGAATATGGCTCGATCCAGTCTACTATTCAGGGGTGGAGAAAATACAGACTCTTGAATGGACTTTATAGGTGATATATTTAGGAGAGGTATCATAGTGTGCACCCCCCAGAATAGTGGGTAGGAGGGTTTTGGTGTTCCTGGGTCAAAAATTTCCAGGTGGGATTTGGAACTTTTCAGTTTTTATGTGGGAGAAACAAGTTAAGGCGGGGATTGATTTCTTTAGGTGGGATTTTTGATGATTTGATAAAAGTTAATGTTAGTTTTTTCTTATTTCCAATTTAGTTATAATTTTTTCTAAATTTTATATAAATAATTCTTTTACTATACTCACTTTTCTCCTTTTTATTATTGTGCTGTAATCATTTTGTTTCGTTCCTCGAATTAGTATAATTTTTCGTGGGGATAGCACTTTTAGCTGGGATCTAGGAGTCTGGATTGAGGGTGGGAATCTTAGGGTTAGGTGGGACCTGAATTTTTTAAGTGGGACCTGGAACTCCCTTGCACACCATGGGTCTTTTTACCTTATTTTAATCAGTGGTGGTTTATTGGCCATGATTATTAATTGTTGCTTGAAAGTTG
Organism: Clytia hemisphaerica; assembly: GCF_902728285.1. Lineage (NCBI taxonomy): Eukaryota > Metazoa > Cnidaria > Hydrozoa > Leptothecata > Clytiidae > Clytia > Clytia hemisphaerica. The sequence goes on from NW_027103334.1 coordinate 798,314, forward strand.
ACCATCTTGGTTCATCAACTGGTATCGAAGAATACATCCCCAAGATAACCTCAATCCTAAGAAAGAGTTTAAAATTCATTAAATGTTTTGTTTTTAAATAAGAGTGATTTCGTTTGCTTACTCATCAATTTTAATTCACAAGCTTTTTCACATTGGATTGACACGGATGTGGAGCAAGATTGCTCAAAAAATAAAAAATAAAAACTTTTTTGCTTATATAAGCATAATATAACAATAGCAAGACAATGTCCTGATACGAAATATGTGTCTGATATGAAACGGAAACACTTATGTAAAAATAAAACCTTTAAGGTATTTGGACACCTTTTTTCTGGTTATTTGTCAAAAAAAATTTCAGCCAAAGTGGGGGAAAAGTTACTGGATTTCATTTTGGTAAAATCGCAATCTTAAAATCTGATAAAATTTAAAATGAATTTTAAATAAAATATTAAAATTTGATCGAGAGTTAACAGTTTTAACAACCATATTGTTAGCCCCTCTTTCATTAGGAGAGACCAAACTATTACAAGAGGTGAGGATTTCAAACAATATTTGGATTGAGTTTTTTTATTGGGTCGTCCAAATGGAAATTTGGAGGTTTGATACCCCTCCATTAAAGTCTTTGAATATTGGCGAATCTGTTCGAGGCCAGCAAAATAACAAGATTTTCATATGCTGTTTCATTTTATATTACTTTCAACGGTAAAGATTAAATGGTAATATGAATCTGATTTTATTGATTATTCTTGAAGAACATGTAAAAAGTAATGGTGAAATTTCTAAACAAACCGTGTGCAGTACCGCAAAATAAAAACAAATATGGCTGATTTACAAGTTTATTTTGGACACGTGATTTCAATTGTTCTCTTTAATGAAACGTGGTTCGTACAATGTTTACATTTTACTACTTTTATGTCCCTTTATATAGGGAAAAAACATACGTTGTTCCAGGCTGGATATGTTGACCATCCAACCAGACTTTGGTAGCACTCGACAATGTTTCGAGACGACCCACACCATTACCATAACATCCTTCTCTCTCTGTAGCCTGAATAAGGAAATTTGAATTTGAATTTTAAGATATGGTTACAAGATAGTCGAATTTAAATAAGTCATGAATGGTGTATTTGAAGAATGGGCCCTTCCAATATACCCAATATACCCTCCGCCCCATGGGGGGCGGAGGGTATATTGTCCGGGGGGTAGCGAAAAATCATCAAAACTTGCCTTGTCCGGGGGGTAAATTTGGGTCGTCCGGGGGTTCAACAGATGCTTGTCCGGGGGGTAAAACCCGTTGTCCGGGGGGCCAAAAGTCACTTTGTCCGGGGTAAATCAGTGAAAATTTTTATATCCTCCACCCCCAATATTCAATTTTTTTCTGAGAAAGCCCAATGTTCAGAATTTCATTATAGTGGTGTAATGAAAAAGGCAGCCCCTCAAGGGAGGAGTCCTACTAAATACTTTAGTCGTAGAAGTTTTAGCAAGACTAATTTTAGCGTTTTAGCGAGTTTTCCCTATTTTCGCTAAAATAAATCTCGCTAAAACACGCCGAATCGACGGATCGCTAAAATTTATCCGCGCGAAATTTCTGGTTATATTGCCTTGATACATTTTTATCAATATGAAGGGTTTCAGTGCAAAGAAATGCTAGAAAACGAATTCAGTCAATAATGTAATACGTGTACTATTCGCTAAAATTTATCCCCGCGAAATCTTTTGAAATCGTGATTCGCTAAAATAAAATTTCTACGATTAAAGTAGTACTAAAAATTAACAAGTGGTTCCCCCTAATATTAACCGTAGTTCGTATATCTTTCTTCAAGAGAACAGAAAAAGAGGGGGTTGCAAAACAACAAAATCTCCAGAAAGAGAAACTATGACGGGTCTGCTTGACCGTCCCGAGAAGCCCTTGTGTTAGCAACGTTGTTTCAACGTTTATCTAACATTCACAATGTCTATATAACGTTAAATGAACGTTGAAACAACTTGTGTGCCACCTGGGACTGATCATTGGGTTAACAATAGGTGTATATTTTTAATCAATACCTGTGAATTATTAGACGAGGTGTGATTCAAATCAGGCTTTCTAATAGATAACATCTTAACAGAACTATATGTGAGATTGAACTCTTCATCGACAACAGTACGGCAAAGAAAATACATTTCCACGTGTCTCAAATCAATACTGTCTGGGTCACGTGATAGTGTCGCATCAAGGATATACTGGAAATGAAAAACAAATCAAATTCCAATGGCAAATTTATGGTAAGCAACAGTTCTAGGTTAAATGGTGTAATGGCAGCACCTTTAAACTGATCCGGGGCAGGGTTTACCAACTGACGGTATGTGCGGCGAAAAATATGGTTTTTAGAATCGCAACCTTTACAGTGCAACAAGAAATCGGTGAAATTCATATCTTTACAGTGCATTTATCGAAAAGTACACCCTTACAGTGCATTTCTCCTATCTTAAAAACATACCCTTAACCGCCGTTCATACCCGTCGGCCAAGTTGCCCGTCTGTCCCCCCCCCCCGGATACTGATAAATTTAGTTTTCATTAGTCAGTTTTTATTACCTTGTGTATATCTCTCCCTATATAAATTCCTTATTACTCAAGTCCTGCGGAAAAACATCACCGTTGTAAAATGTTTCCTATATACATATCGAAGAAAATTCCTAATATAAAGGAGGCCAAACAGATAAAACGCCAGTTACATCAATTTGCGCTGTAATCTCTTCTTTTCAATTGAAGTGTATGCATTAGTGGTTGAAACTAAGAAAAGTGGAGATATTCCTTTCCAGGACTGGAAAGAGTTGAATAAGGTACCCTTAAATTTCTTTTCTGCGGCAAGCAGCTTCTTTTTCTCTAACAACAAAAACATTGAAACTAAAAGAAGCAATTAAAGTGCTGCATGCTTATGTAGACCAGCCTTCAAGTCGGTCAATACATACATTGCATTTTTTTATATAAATGTACACTTTAACTTTGGTTTAAAAGTAGAAAACTAGAATTACCGGCTCTTCCCATGGAATATTTAATTGATCGCCACCAGAGATGATAGGCTCCAATGGTGACGGTATAACATCAATGAAACCACATTCTTCATCTTGAAAGCGTTCTTCAATCTGCATTTGAACTTTCAAACAAATCTTATACAAACCATATGAAAGTGTATTCGATTCGACGATAAGTTTTAGTTGGTTTACATCAATGGTCGAAGGTAGTTCAATTGTTTCGTTCTGATAATCACCAGTGAAGACAGTCCATTCAGCTTTGTAGATCATTGATGAATTGCAGTTGATTTGGACACGAGAGTCTGCCTTCAGATTTTCACTTTTCATAACTTGCCTTTGCGTGTATATTGAATCACCGAGTCCTAAAAAAAATTATTTGATATTAATTAGAACTTCTTTGTTTATTCTCTAATTTCCTACTTCGGTCTTAACATCCCAGGAAACTGCAGAAAATTAAAACCCGAAAAATTGTCCCGGTAGATTAGGAATCAAAAGTCCTAATATCCATAATTTACGGCGACAACAGCGAGAAAAAGGGGGAAAACCTGAAATTTTATGCCTATTGAAAAACTATACTATCACCAAAATGGAATTTTGTAACTGTAATTAAAAAGCTTTGAAGTTTCATCCATTGAACCAAGAGATGTTCCATTTCCGTTGGCAAAATTCTTGATTCTAGTTCTACTTGCTAAAAAATTCTCACCGCGTTTCTGAGAAAAAGCATATAGTAAACGTGAAAAAGCAAAGATTTACCTAAAATCTCAATTTCAGGTGACCGGCACGTCATATTTATAACGCTGATGATTGCCGTCTCCAATTGTGACGTCACATTATTAACAGCTACCATTTTGAGTTCATAATCTCCTGGCAAGTCAAATAGTAATTGATATGTTCCCAAGAAAGATCCATCCTCTTGTGGATTAAGGTCCTGATTTGAGATAACTTTGTTAGTAGTTAAACCTCTATTGCTGCAATCATCTTTTGTTGAATCAGCTTTGGTGAACACCGTGATTTCATTAGAATCTAAAGGCGATTCAACCAGGAAACAACTGTCGTATCCAAGCTCAAAGATATGCAAATTTAGCATAAAAATATCACCCAACATTACAGCTTTCTCGTATTCACTGGTCATGTTGATACCAATTTCCAGGCAGATGTTGGTTGATGCCAATGCTGTGATTGCTCCTAATTTGGAAATATTTAAGTGAATATCATAGCATGAATTGTTGAATGGAAATTGATGCATTATGGAGTTTGCATCTGTATTATAAATCTGATCCAATAGGTCCCAATTATATTGAAATCCACTCAAATCAAATGCCGTAAATTGACTTTTGATTTCAACTGGATAGGCACAATCAAACTTGACAGCATTTTCGGGTATGTTGGAAGGTGTTTTCGTAGATTCAAAGTTGAATTGAGGTAAGATAAGTATTTTCTCAATGGTCGTAAAGTAGTTTCCGTTTTGTAAGGTAACATTAAGCGTATAGATTTTGCTTGCCAAGAAACTGTGATCTATAATGAGTGTGTTTGTTTGTTGGTCAAAAGTGACATTTGGATAAAAATATTGGTTGGTTTGAATACCATTTTCATCGAATTCTTGAATTCCCAAACCATTAAATTGCTCAACATTTTCGAACTGTTCAAAATGTAAAATGTAGGTTTCATTGATGTAGGTCGAATGTGAGATACTGGCAACAATCATTGTTATATTGATTGGTATGGATTGGTTTAAAATGACATCATCATTTGAATATCCAATAAGTGTTAAGGAAGATACATTTTCGAAATTAAAACTGTAGTAGGTTGTAAAGGTACCATTTATGCAAATGACATCGTTAGAATTACATTCGAATACTGTTCGAATAATACCGTCATTCCCAGCTTGGACAGTCATATTTTCTGATAAAGGTAGTGAAATAGTGTATTGACATGTATCACCACTACAGACAGGGTTCGGTACATCACTGACAGGTGCCTAAAAAACATGGAAATATTTAGGCTACGTTATATCTTCCTTCGTTTCGAGCGTAAAACTCCTACTCTTCGGGATATGCGCACTGCTCTTGTTTTGCATATTGAAATTCTCCGGATACATCACATGCACACTGAGGTTTTAATGAAGCAAAAGAGAGTTTCGAAACCTAAGCCAGTCAGCTGTGTCTTTTGTTAAAGTTTTCTATTATGTTTAAACCTATTAATGAGGAAAATTCCCGGTGGGGGTCACTTATAGCAGTGTCTATAGACCAAGAGTAAGGCCTAAAAGCCTGGAGCTGTCTATTGTGTAGACCATGAAGTATTATGATAAAATAAAACAAACGGATCATTAAGGTAGAACATCCAGCTACAAGGCACAAATTTCAGGATTTCATCCCCAGCCGGGTCATATCGAAGACGCCTAAAAACTTTATAGAGTACTATTTGAAGCTTAACGCGAAAAAGAAAGAGAAAATTGTCACCAATATTTGGTTGGACAGCTAATGCAAAAGGTATCGTAGTATAAATGGGTGTAAAGGTAATGTGTTAGGCTATGCGCAAGGTTGAGGGTCCATCCCCTGCTGGGTCTAGCCAAAGACCTAAATAATGGCATTTTTTTAATGCTTTAATGGTGTAAAGCTAATAAACTAATCATTGATAAATGATGCAAACAGAGACTGGGACTGAGCTAGCACGATGTTAATGAACTGAATGATAAATAGACATCAATAAAGTGGGACTCAGACCCTCGAGCTCAGACCCCTGAATAGAGCGAGAAAAATATGAGCGAGAAGAAGAAGAAGATGAGGGACTAGGAAAGAAGAGCTAGAAAGAAAAGTACTTGTAAATGAGAACTTAGAAAAGGACTTGAAAAGTGACCGAGAGATATGACAGGATTCGACTTTCGTTAATCGAAGGAAAGAAATTTAACTTATTTGATGTTATTTATGTTACACTACTTTAAGGGCAGAAACTTTAACAGCAGAAACTTTCGCAAGACCGAAAAGTCACGAAATTTCGCGGATTTAAGTTTCGCGATTTTTACTTTTTGAAGAAAATTCACGGAAGAAACTTTCGCGGTTTTTTGTGAATGTTCAATTTTAGTAGGAATAACTTTCGCGAATGGCTAGGGAAAGTGAATAAAAAATTATTTCGAATCTCATTTTTTTTCTTTGAATCGAAAGAGTGATATGCTAATAAACGAAAAATAAACTATTTACACTTCTTCCTCCCATTCCGAATCGTCGTCACTGCTATACCTTCAGTAAATTTTCTCTTGAAGAAGCTTTTCGCATATCCGTTCACCGTAAGATCAAGGGGTTGATAATTCTTGGTCATGTTAGCTTGGGCTTTGTCGATCAGGATGTTTATTACTTCTGTGGTCATCTGACCATTTGACCATTTGACCAGTAAATACATCCATGATTACAAAAACCTTTTGATCCGCGGCACATTTAAGAGATTTTCTCTTCTTTTCAGCATACGGCTTAATGATTTCAAAGATTCAGCAGTGTTCAAAAAATGTTTTCGGTTAACGCTGAGAGAAAAATCTTTAGGAAACTTGAACCGAGGTAAAGATTGAGCAGTTTTACCCCCATAAATTAATTGGATTGGTAAAAATTCACCTTGTAAAATCTTTCGCGATTTTTGGGAAAATTTCATTTTTCGCGAAATTAACTAATAAGGGCGGAAACACTGATCGAAGGAAAAGTTTAAGTAATCTGAGCGGTCCCCTCAATTAAGCTAGAGGTTGACCCCAATCGCCTAACTTCCCTTCATCACAATACTTTGCAAATAGAGAGAATGGTCAATGGGAAATAAGCAAAGAAATCCAAAGAAAAAGAGTTTTTTATCTTCAGTTGTTCAGAAAAGACTATAGGTAAGGTTTCTTAAGGATAAATCAACAGAAAGAACTTCCCAATCCCTGTCTGAAGCAAAAGCATACCCAATCTCTACGCTTGCCACCCCATGTTAAATGTGTGTTAATCAAACAAATAACCGGTGTCGAACTGTGATTCACTGTGGTATAATTTTAATAAAGATGGCACTACATATTATTTTGCTTCACCTGGCATGGCTTGCGAAGAGGCTTGAGAGAGACAGGGAAGCTAGTGATGAAAATTCAAAATGAGATTTGCAAGTTAATCATCAGGAAATTATTAAATGTAGACTAAAACGCAGCATAAATAAACACATAAGAAAGTATAAATTAGGGATCCCGTGTATAAAGGGAGAGTTAGCTACTTACTTCTGTAGTCGTTGTTGTTGTGGTAGTTGTGGTGGTTGTCGTGGTGGTAGTTGTAGTGGTAGTCGTTGTTGTTGTAGTTGTTGGCACTAAAAAAGAAAAAAGAAAAATTGTGTACTTTGAATTGAATGAAAATATTCATCTTTTTAAGCAATATAACTGAGAAAAGTCGTTGACGGATTAATAGTCTTTCAAAAGAAAAGCGTCTTATACCAGTGGATATCCCTTAAAACCTACAAAAAGTAAAGGTACCTTCTATCTGAAAATTTAAGTGGAGTTTGAGGCTGAAACTTTTTGTGTTGAAAGTACGCTGTCTATTGTTTTCTTCCCTAGCAGTGATGTTTTGTAGAAACCAGTTTTCAGTTTTTCACAAGGGAGTGAAAAAATGCCATTTTTTAGCTAATTATCCCTTAAAGCCTACAAAATGGTTTTTCTCGAATAAGTTTTTATGAAATAGTCCTTTTGGTCTCAAATTTTGAAAAGTGATCCACTGCAAAATTACTAATGTTGCAATTAGATTATTAGTACCTAAATATTTTCAAAAGTGTACTTTAAAATCAAATTACATATTAAAACCTACACTTCTATTATACTTTACAAACTTGACCCCTTGCTCAAAACTTACTGAAACTATGAAATTGTAATTCGGGTACTGAACCGTGATTCAATTGATGAAATACTTGCTAGAAATCCATTGTATTTTTCAGGATTTCATGCCCAGAATGCAACTGCGCCTGTTTTTTTTTGGGTCAAAACTTTTATTCACTTCATTTTTGACGTATGCTCTATAACTAATGCTTTTCTAAATCTCCATCAAATTTGTGACATTTTGGTATATAACATGAGAAAGTTCTCAATCATATAGTATTATTACAAAAGTTAGTTTTCACCCTTTTTTATAAGGGCAATTTTATAAGAACAAAAGACTGAAAATTCGCCAAAATCTGAGAACAAATTTAGAACAAATTTAGAACAATCTGAGTGTTAAATTTCAGAATTTAATAACAAGGTACTGATTTTAACAGATTTTAAACCCATTATCAGTTTTTAAGTAAAGAAACTAAGCCTTAGGCCTAGTTTATATATTTATATTTTATGCCGCGTCTAATTTAAAAACATAGAAGACATAATCAAATTCGGCAATATAAACATGACTCTTAAATAAGTTCGAGCTTAACAATTAAATATGGCAAATATTGTCGAATTTGAGGCAAAAAAATAGATAAGGGTTTCCCCTGGGGTTTCCAAAACCATCTCATCTTTATTACCCTCGTTTGAGGTCTAATTCTTCCCAGATAAAGTCGACCTTAATAGAAAAAGTTGAGTTCATGACGCCGACAAAATTTAATAAATGTCGAACTTGTCGAACTTATCTAAATAAATTAGACACGGCGTAAAAGCGGCCTTATAAACTAGATCTGAGCTGTGTATTTAAAATGTAAAATTTCTTGAATTTAAAAAGATTATATACATAAAGCACTTACAAGCGACGACAGTATAATCAAGTGATTTTTGTGTATAGCCTTGAGTTTTTAAGAGAAAGGTATTATCTAGAAAAATAGACAAAAAAGTAATTCGTAGAAGAGTGAAGAAGTTTGGTGGCCATGCGAAAGAGGGTTTTGAAACAAGTGGCTAGATGCACAGATCGATCAGCGCGTGGTGCGCCGCAAGTGTAACTATAAAGGGATTAGGTGCAAAGGAGTAACCCCCACACCCGACCGGCGGTACATCCACATCTACTTCCTGTGTGGGTGGGTACCCTCCTATGTGGTTATAAACAAATGCTAGCATACCGGGTTCAGAATCACTGACAAAATACTTTCGTGGTTCGAGCTGGGGTCAAATCTACAGTTTTGAAAAACTTTAAGTCGCGAGGCGTTCTGAGCATTTAGCTACATGTTTTGAAAGCTTTGTAGACATTTCCGCCTCCAATTTCTTAGAAAATAAGATCAATATGGTCACAAAATGTTGAAAACCTTAAGAATATTTTAAAGAGCATCTTTAAAGGCTTTCAACCAAGAAATTAAGAACATTCACGAATCCAAAGCAAAAACTTTTGGCGTTCTCATTAAAACGCATTTTATTTATAAATCCAGTGAGATGAGATGGGGGTAAAAATTAGAGGCAAAACTAACAAAGCCAAATCTAGTCCTGCCACAAATATCTATTCGAACCTGGTATATTGGAGGAAAACTTATTTCCGTGTCGAAAAAGTGTTTTTCTTTTAACCCTTAGCGGGATAATTTTTAAGGACCAAAAATAACACCAAGGGCGACAAGGGTGTGCACGTATGTCCTTCCCGGTGGGCGTAACTTTCTATTGCTTCGATAACTCTAAATTGCGTACTTACCTTCGATGATCGGTGCCTTTATCTTCACTAAGTTGAAATGTTTAAGATTAAAATCAACAATATCTCTTTCATATTTGCCAATGAAATTATAACGCCCTTTTAGCTCAGCAAAACCATTTCCATAAAGCACACAGCCAAACTATAAGAAAGAAGTAGGGAAATAAGCTTTTTAAAACAGAAAACTCTAAAAACCATTTAGTAATTCATTTAAAAAACATCCAGGCAGCCTTATTCCTCTCTTAGTGTTTTAATAATAACCAGCTAGATGCTGAATGGACCTACCTGATGATGAAAGTTAGATAGCAATGCGAGGAGAAAAATGAAAAAAATCAGTCAGAAAATATAGCGTTTAGCGAAAATGCATAACGCAATAAATTCATCATTGATTGTTGATTGGGGGACAGGGAAGGGTTGTAGGGAAAAAATAAATAGAAAATTCTGGTCGCAAAAATCAGTTTTATTGACAATTGAATTATGCTTGATGGTGAGCATTGTTATCAGTAATGTTTTGTGTTAAAAACATAGAAATATAAGGAACAAATCCAATGAAAATCTGCAAAAACGGCGATTTCCGGCATTTTCAACCGGAAAAATTTTTTTCTCAAAAATCAAACTCGGCCATGTTTTGAGCATTGCGAATACGCATCTTTCTGCAAAATATCAGAAAAAATTCGAGAAAATGTCAAAAAACCGGTTTTTCCGGCATATTTCCGCCAAAAAAATTTTTTTCTCAAAAATCAGAGTCGACCATATTTTGAGCATTGTTAATACGCATCTTCGAGTAAAAAATCAGAAAAAACTAATGATAAAATCTCGAGATAATGCCAAAAAACCAGTATAAAAACCATATTTCCGGCATTTTCGGCCGGAAAAATGTTTTTTTCGAAAATCGGGCTCCGTCACATTTTGGGTATTCATCATCATCATCATCATCCTTCGACCTAGGTCCGAAGGAAGGGTTGGGTGGTTGCGCCAATCAAGATTCTGGACTCTTTTCAAAAGATTTGTATAGCAGCCATCAAGGCTCTTCAGCATGGTTTTTGTCATGGTCCAAGTCTCCGAGCCATATAGAAGAATGGGCTCGACAAGACTTCTAAAAGTTTGAAGTTTAAGAGCGTTAGACAAATTAGAGTGCCATATCTTGTTTAACTTATTGCAAGCTTTCCAAGCTAGACCTTTCCTAATTTTAAAATCGTTTTCAGAGCTGTTAATATGAGAGCCAAGATATTTGAAATCCTTCACAAGTTTGATATTGACACCATTCTTTGAAGTTAAAGGGAGAACATTTCCAGAGGAGCTGATAAATTCAGTTTTTCCAGCATTGCAATAAAGACCGACTTGACTGGCCGAAGTTTCAAGTGAGTGAAGAAGACTTTCAAGATTTTGAAAATTTGGGTATTACCATTTTGCATCATTGTGCCGAAAATCAGGAAAAACGAACGAGCCAATCTCGAGAAAAGTTGGTAACTAACGAACGGACGAACATCAGTTAATTTATAGGACCTCCGGGTAGGTCCAACAATAATAGCAATAATATCTTATATTTAAAGTGGCTGGTCATGAACAAATACGCTTTTAGACAGCCCAGTTATTGTCTTCACCAGGAGTTAGTTCATGTAATGTTTCCAGCTCACCCAAATAGAGACTTGTACGCATGCGTAATTTGCCGTTCTTTCAAACCATATTCAGTTAATTCCCGTGATAAACAAAGAGGAATGAATCCGTAGAGGTATACAGTATGGTATGGGCTGACAGTTTGAATTTCCTAGATCCTAATGACGATTGAAAACATAGTACTCTGTACCAGAGTATATCTCACGTTTATCGCTTTGTGGTACGGTAGTATCCTCTGCGACAATGAATTTTGAAATTAGCCCTAGATATCGGGTCTGTGTACAGACAAAAAACATAGCTAATCAAATTTTGTTATTCTTTTGCTGGCCGCACATTCTTAGAGAAAGCGCAAGTTCCGAAATTAGGTTTTTATTTTAGTAAGTGAGGACAGCGCTAAATTCGAATTATCCACTAAATTTTTTGAGGCAGAAATTCTTTTTATGGTAAAAAGTCTCTTTAACTTTGAGAAGTATGGTATAAATCGAATGTCTCCTTCCTTAACTTGAACAAGTTCTATTGTCCATTTAACAATGCATCATAAACCTTACTCAATCTCGAGATTTCCTTAAATTCGAAATAATTTTGTGTTCGCTGTGCGTGTTCGAGTTCTAGAGACTTCACTGTATTGAAGAATTTTATGATATTTTCCCAGCTCCTTTGTAAAACTTTCCAACGCTTCCCTCCATTGCCTCAATGTAAATGAAAGTGCATCAGTGAGAGCAAAAATTTTATTCCAGAAAAGTTTCAGCACTACGTCTAGAAATCATTTTGACTTCTTGTTGGTCTTCTAACCCTTAGAGAGATCCCCGGGGGATAAAATTATCCAGAACTGAAGAATTACGTCCAATAAATGTTTCTCAAATATTTTAGTTCTGAAAGTATTTGCAAATAAATAATTGTCAACCCCACTTCTAGTTTTATGGTAATCACGCCTCCTATTTCTTTGTGATGGTAAAAGTAGGAGATGTCAATTTTGAAATTTTCATTTTCCATTGTAAGTGATGGTATAACCCTATTCGTACTAAGAGTAAAGGAGACTTTTTCTGTTCGGGGAAGAATGGGTTGATTAACAATTAAAAAGGTATGACCGCATCTCCCTCCTCAAAAAAGAAATGTGTCAAGAAAAAAGGTTTCTCGCTATAAAATGTGAATTGTTTTCCGTTGTTTGATGAATTTTCTGGCTATTTTTAAAGGGAATACTTAATCGGGTAAAAATTTTCCTCTACGAATGGGTCACTTTTGTGAAAATCTTTGCTAAGACTCAATTGAAGTTGACTAGAAATGTTTCAACAGGGAAGACTTCGTCTAAAAATTCCGACCCTTTTCTCCTACTTTCCCCCTTTAAGGTAATTTTAACCCTTTATTTGACTACTCATGATATTCAGAATTCAAAACACGTAATACTTACTGTATAGCTGTCATTGAGGATGGGTACTGGAGTTGAAACGGTTGGTAGTAGAGACTGGTGTTGACTCTCGGCAACTGTTACTTCATTAGTGTAATGCACAATAGTGTATTTATTACTAATTATATCACGCTCACGAATTGAGAGGGGCTGAATCCCGGTTGGCATGTCCCAGTTTTTTGTGGCATTGAAACGCGGTGGACGTTTTAACATTGTATAAACCTTCTCCGTGTGTTTTGTGTTTCCAAACCAATATAGTGGATCTCTGTTAAAAAAACAGGATAAATGTAGATCTTAAGTTATAGAAATATTTTCCGGCCGGTCGCATGAGAACTTTTTTCCTTCACCTGCATTCCGGAAGCACTACATTTTCTTTATTTTCACCTAACGTACAATTTTTTTGAATGTTTTCCTCATTGATGGTACGTATTTTGATATGAAAATGGTGATCTTAGTACAATAAACCTTATCGGAGTTTTTTATTTTTCTAAAACAACGATGCATTGTGGGATTGTTTCGGGGGTTATTACAATAGAATTCCCTCAAAAAATTCCTAAGAGATTTCTATTGTAATACCCATTGAGTTTAAAGCCCGAAGGGTTAGAGTTCAATCTCTAACCTTTCTCAGGCAAGAAAAAGTGAAGCCTTAAAAAATGCGCCGCATTTTTGACGACAGATTGAATCTAGCAATTCCTTTGTTTACGATTGATATTTTTTTCTAAATTTAGCGGTAAATTTTAGTTTCAATCTGTCATTTGTGTAAAAACCAGGCGAGCCGCTCAAGGCCGCGCAACTTTGGTAGGATTTGTTGCCTTCAAATCCTACCAAGGAGATTGACTTCTAGCCCTTCGGGCTTATACTTCATTGGTAATACCCCCGAAACAATCCCACAATGCATCGCTTTTTAGAAAATCAAAAATCAAAACTCCGATACGAAAATAAAAATAAACGAAAATGATTGGTACCATCTGATAGAGCATGAAGTTCTGAGCAAAGAATTGTATTACAACAATTCTCTGACTAAAACACACAAAGAAATACAGCCGCTTTAAGACCAATTAACTGTCAGCTCTTTGACGTCAAATCTTGTCTTGATCAGTACTGGCGTCGTTATGTTTTTGAACTTCAAGCGGCTGTATTTCTTTATGTGTTTTAGTCAGAGAGTTGTTGTAATACATTTTTTGCTCAGAATTTCTTGCTCTTTCAGATGGTAGAAATCATTTTCGTTTATTTCAAATTTTGAAAATCACAACGGAATGGAATATAGTCAAGTCGTCTTACAAATCTGAAACGTTAAAATCGATAAACACGTCATCGACCTGTCTGCTCACAGCCCCGGTGAAACTTTTTTCATCAGTGTGAATAAAATTAAATGGGGATAGAAATTCTATTACTCAAAGGTGTTCCAGTGGGAATGGTTTTGTAGGGCGATTTTCGAATTTCGAATTGAATTTCGAAAAGGGATGAAATCATAGTCGATTTTCCAGCGGGACTTAAACTCCAGCGTATTTTCCCATCAGGGACGAAATTTTTGCCATATTTTTAGTGGGGTTGGGGCCCAGGTCCAGCGGGTCTGTGACAGAGAGGTGTTTTTATTGATTTTTGAAGTTATTTGTCTCTTGTCTTTTGACACCATTATAGAGTCTAGTCTAACAAAATTCCTAAAAATTATTATATAGGTTTACCTCATTTGAAGATAAGGGTGACGGAAAGGTGTATAAAATTCAATTCCGTTTGTGTGCTTATGAAATGTATACCCGTTGCGAATTTGTAAAAAATCTTCATAAACTTTGGTATTGTCAAGTTGCACCACACTAATTTTATCTAAGAATCAATAACAAATAAAGGTCTTTCGTATTCCAATCATATGCGTGTAAGCCCCCTCCTTTTAACCCTATTCATAGTAGGCTTTTAGGAGTAGTTCAGAACTATGAGAGGCTTTTCCTGTACCACCCTTTAATTTCTTGGCAGTAAAGAACCTTGTCGTAATATGACATATTATGAGGTAAATTTGGACAATGAATTTTGATTAAGCTCAAAAATCTACAGATTTAGAACGCCATACAACACATGAAAAAGGTCCACGATTAGTTCTGACGCTCGAACAACGGAAGTTAATCATTGAAATTAACTAATCAAAATTTAATCGCGATATTTCTGACAGACATAAAAAGAAATAGCGTTTTTGGACAGGTTGAAAATATATTCAGTAAAGTGGAACAACATTATAAAGAAAAATCTCAAAAAAACTTTGAAAAATGTAGATAGAAAGTGAAGAAGAGGGAAAAATAAGCTTCTTTCAAAAGAGTGTCGTAATAATCATTTTTACGCCTTTCTTTGACCTTAGAATTGCGAGAAAAATTCAAAAAATCGAAAGATATTAGCCCGAAGTTTATCATCAAAAACGGCAAAAGAGCCATTTTTTACAGTGAACCATATAAAAATGCTGTATTTTTTTACTCATTCTATTAAATCAACGATGTAAAAATAATAGATAACCAACTACCTCTAGAAGGCACTTCTCCCAAGAGAACAACCATTGTTTTCCTATTGAAATGAGCACTCCTTTAAATAGCTCTGTGTGCAGTGCTTGTTATGCTTTTAGCTAGATTTTGACACACTTTTTGACATCCACTGAATTGATAGAAAATTTGAATTGTTATTTACTGCAAATTTTGGATTTTTTTTCAAAAGATAAAGGTACCAATCTTTAGACAAATTGACTACGGATCGGCCTGATACCACTTAATCTTCATCTGGATAAATAAACGCTCATAAAATGATGTTATCTGAAAAATATATGCGTGATTTGAAGTGCGATATCTCACGAATGAAAAGTGCATGAAGGTTGCCTGATACAAAATAAACAGATGAATGTTTATAGAACAATAATATATAATTAAATAAATAAAATTCCTTCTGTGAGGCTGCCTATAGGAAAATACACTTTTTCTAACCCAAATTTTGGAAAAATATACATCACGTGATCGATTCTGTCCAATAGAAGGTTGCAAATGAAGCAAGTTTTTATTTAATTGCACTTTTTACGATGCAAAATGTCATTAATATTTTTACAACCGTAACACGGATGTTTTTTGAGAATCAAGGCAAGTTGGTTATCTATTATTTTTACATCGTTGATTAAATATTATTTGAATTTTGTTTTAGTGAGAAATTTCTAAGACCTTTTGATTTATAATGGGTAATACTAAAATACGCAACCACCCACCAACCACCCAACCAGCCACAACAGCCACAATCAGCCACAACCCAGCCACAATCAGCAGCCAACCAGCCACAACCATCCACAACCAGCCACAACCACCACAAACACCCCCACACAACCACACCACCACAACCACCCAGAAAAAGGTACAACCAAACCAAAAAAAGGTACAACAGCCCAGAAAAAAAGGTACAACCAACACAACAGCCACAAACCAGAAAAAGGTACAACCAGAAAAAAAGGTACAACCAGCACAACCACCCAGAAAAAGGTACAACCCAGAAAAAAGGTAAACCACCAGAAAAAAAGGACAACCACCCACACCACCAACCACACCAACCAGCTAGAAAAAAGGTACAACCAGCCACAACCACCCAGAAAAAGGTACAACCACCCAGAAAAAGGTACAACCAGCCAGAAAAAAAGGTACAACCACCCACAACCAGCCACAACCACCCAGAAAAAGGTACAACCACCAAAAAAGGTACAACCAGCCAGAAAAAAAGGTACAACCACCCACAACCAGCCACAACCACCCAGAAAAAGGTACAACCAGCCACACCACCCACAAACCACAACACAAGCCAGAAAAAGGTACAACCACCCACAACCCAACCACCCAGAAAAAGGTACAACCAGCCAGAAAAAAAGGTACACCACCCACAACCACAAATCACAACCCCACCACCACACTCTGATTATAGTAAAATTATTAACGAGTGACATTATGAATCCTTAGGCCGCATTTACAGCTGTTGGTTTACTTAGTTAAAAATAAGTGATGATTATTTTTTCTGTTTTTTTTCCTTAGAAGTTTCCTCTATGGGTTACAAAACAACAAAAAGTCCGAAAATCGTCTCTTTTTGTACATCCGTTTTGTTAAAAATCAATAAAATTAACCCAACAACGTCATTCTAAGAAACATTTTAAAGATATTCATGCAATAAAGAAAGACAAGAAAGAAGCCGTGTCTCTATGCTGACAAAGCAAAATAAACAGAGGAACTCAAATCTGTGCTTGCGCGACGTCCTTAGTATCTTTTGTTCAACATTTTGTGTATGCAAATATTTAAGGAGATACATATCAAATTTTGTCCTTCAAGGCTTTTGCAGAATTTACAACATACAATTTTTTAAGAAATTACATACACCAAAACAGTCAGAAAATGGTAACCTGATAACAGATGTTCATAATTTTCTTACGCGCACGGTAAACCTCTAAAGGCACTTGAAAATTATACATCTGAGGAAAATAGTCCTCCCGCGGAAAATTCTACAACAAGAATCTTGTTGTGCGCCGGAAAAATAAAAACTAATACGGCGCCCTATTCATAAACACAATCGCGCAACTTTGTTGTCATTCCCAGTCCTTTTAGACGAACGCGGTCCTTACGATTTCGAGATTGCATATTCGTCAGATTGTTTGTTTTCACACATCCCTTTAGAGCTTCAGCGTGGTGTGCAGAAAACATTCACAATCTGATCTCAGGTTAGAAAATGGTGAAAAGAAGAACTTATACACGTTTCAATTTTTAGTCTTAAATATATGAGAAATTAGGAGATTCAAAGGCTTAAAAAACTTTCGACATTCTTATAAAAATTGTCAAAATTGTGCAGGCATCACACATCCCTTAAATAGTTTTTTATAAGGATTGCAAAATAGCCCATTTACTAATTTTGCTGTTAAAGCGAATTCAGAGAGTGATTATAATTTGATTTGACAGGTTTCTGTTTTTAGTTTGCTTTTTCAAATAAACAAAAGATTCTGTAATGAAATAAGAAATAGAATAATCAAACGTTCTTTCGTTCAATCTGTATTTGTTTAATCCTCCAATCATCATTTACCTCACATAAAACAATCCTTTGCAGTGACTTACTGGTGCCTGAAGTTTCTCGCCAGATTTCTGCAAGATACAAGGGTATTCTGTAAAGTACTCAAAAATCAATAATATTAGTCCGATAAAAAGCAACAATTGTAACCTGGAGATGTGCTGTACGTTTTTTATAAGAACAAACTATGTAAGAACACAAGACTTCGATGACCAAAGTATAAAACAAGGTAAATTTGAACCTTTTTCCGGGTGGTTGTACCTTTTTCTGGCTGGTTGTGGCTGGTTGTACCTTTTTCTGGCGGTTGTATCTTTTTCTGGGGGTGTGGCTGGTTGTACCTTTTTTTGGCTGGGTGTACCTTTGCCCGGTGGTTGTATCTTTTCTGGGTGGTTGTGGCTGGTTGTATCCTTTTTTGGCTGGTGTACCTTTTTCTGGTTGGTTTGTACCTTTTTTCTGGTTGTGGGGTGGTTACCTTTTCCTGTGGTTTTAAACCTTTTTTTCTTTTTTTGTACCTTTTGTGGCTGGTTGTACCTTTTTCTGGCTGGTTGTGGGTGGTTGTACCTTTTTTTCTGGCTGGTTGTACCTTTTCCTGGGTGGTTGTGGCTAGTTGAGGGTGGTTGTACCTTTTTTTCTGGCTGGTTGTGTGGTTGGTTTTACCTTTTTTTTCTGGCTGGTTTACCTTTTTCTGGGTGGTTGTGGCTGGTTGTGTAGTGGGTGGAGTGGTTTACTTTTTTTCTGGCTGGTTGTACTTTTTTCTGGTGGTTTTACCTTTTTCTGGGTGGTGTTTGGTTGGTGGCTGGTTTGTGTGGTTGTTTTTTTCTGGCTGTTGTACCTTTTCTTGTGGGGTTGTACCTTTTTCTGGTGGTTGTACCTTTTTCTGGGTGGTTTTTTGTGTGGCTGGTTGTAACCTTTTTTTCTTGGTTGTACCTTTTCCTGGGTGGTGTGGCGGTTGTAACCTTTTTTTTCTGGTTGTACCTTTTCTGGGTGGTTGTGGGGTTTGTACCTTTTTTTGGGCTGTTGTACCTTTTTCTGTGTGGGTGTTGTACTTTTTTTTCTGGCTGGTTGTGGGTGGTTGTACCTTTTTCTGGTGGGGTGTACCTTTTCTGGTGTTTGTCCTTTTTTGGGTGGTTGTGGGTGGTTGTACCTTTTTTTCTGGCTGGTTGTACTTTTCCTGTTTGGGTGGTTGTGTTTTTTTTTTTTGTGGCTGTTGTACCTTTTTCCCTGGGTGGTTGTTACCTTTTTCTGGGTGGTTGTGGCTGGTTTGTACCTTTTTTCTGCTGGTTGTACCTTTTCCTGTAGTTGTCTTTTTCTTTTTCTGGGTGGTTGTGGTGGTTGTACCTATTGGTTTACCTTTCTGGCTGGTTGTACCTTTTTTTTCTGGCTGGTTGTACCTTTTTCTGGGTGTTGGCTTGTGGCTGGTTGTACTTTTTCGGGGTTGGGCTGGTTGTACCTTTTTTTCTGGCTGGTTGTACCTTTTCCTGGGTGGTTGTGGCTGGTTTTGTGGGTGGGGGTAACCTTTTTTTTTGTGGTTGTTTGCTTTTTTTTGGCTGGTTGTATTCTGGTGGTGGTAATTGGTTGTTGGCTGGTATTGTGGCTGGTTGTATGGCTGTTGTGGCTGGTGGGTTGTGGCTGGTTGTGGGTTGTGGCTGGTTGTGGCTGCGTTGTGGCTGTTGGGGCCTGTGTGGCTGGTTGTGGCTGATTGTGGCTGGTTGTGGGTGGTTGCGTATTTTAGTATTACCCATTTATAATTGGTGATAATAGCACAATTCTACTAGAAGTAGTTTATTTGTTATCATTTTTTTTTGTATTTTCTTTGATAGTTTTCCATTTTTGATTATCTTCTCAACGAACACAAAACCGCTATCTTCTTTGAATTCGCTGTTTTGTTTCCGCTGCATATTATATTGAACAGACTTTAACCCTTTAAGTGCCAATGTCGTATATAGGCCTATATAGCCTTTAAAAGTTTGAACTAGCGATTTTCTTTTAAAAAATTAGAAAAAAATTACCGTGGCACTTAAAAGATTAATATTTTGGCCATCAAAGCCTTATGTTATATACCTTATCGGGGAAAAGTTCGTCGGGGAAAAGTGACGAAATTTTGGCCAAGTCACGAATATTTTTCCCCGACGAAAATTTTCCCCAGCCTTAATGCGTTTACCAACTACCAGCAAGTGACGAATATTTTTCCCCGACAAAAATTTTCCCCGACGAAAATTATCCCCGATAAGGTAGTTGTTTTCACGAGGAAAAAACGTGCAATGATAATTTTACTCACAGTGGTATAGTTTATAATAATAACTGCAGAAATTTCTGACTGAAGTCATTCCAGGTTTGTAAACCACGTCTATTCTTTTTACTTTTATCCATTCGCCCAACCAAAAAGAACCAAATCTCGTGATCTGGATTTTAGTACCATTGGTAAAAGTAAGATATGTATCAAAACTCTGCATATTATATGTCTGATATTTATAAACAGCTGAAACAAATAATAATAATGTGAACTAGACTGGAGTCGTTTATAACCAATCTACTCTAAAGGTCGTAGAAGGGAGTGGGGCCGAAATTTTTTCTAATAAAAGTAAAGCTAAATGTCAGCTTCATAGAATTTGGCAATGTTAAAAAGTTTCACAAAAATGCCAAATTTTTGCTTGAGGTATATCATATTACATGCTAGATTTAGGCTGGGTTTGGATCCTAACCTAAGAATAACGTAAGAATATTTCAGGATGATTTTTCCAAAGTACATAGTTAAGAATACCCATGATAAAATGGCAAAATATCATTCTTATAAAAAAGCGTCCAGACCGGGCTGTTATTGGATAAAACGTTACCGTAAACAGTTACACCCTCGTCGCCAAAGTCTTTGTAAACTGTAGTATTCAAGGGAATATATTGACATCTATGAACTAAGTTAATTTCCAGCGTGATATCTTTGGGTTCTAATTCCCATCGCAAAATATAACCTAAATAGGAATAGAACGTTAAAACATATTAATATGAATAATCTCAAATATATTCTCGACTCTGCGCACATCATGCCTAGTTTAAAAGGGGTGTGATGAATGTGACTATCAAAGCCTCATTGCTTGTTGTTAGAAAACGAAAGCGAAAGCGTCTGGGTTTTCTTGTTTATACAAGATTTGATTTTGGTGCGATTTTTTTGGCATTGTGTTGTTAAGGCAATCACCGCGCTCAAAAATTCATTGAGTTTTCATCCCAAATCTATATAAAAAAGATCGAAGCGGTCCGCTAACATGGACAGATTCCCTCACGGAGTAATTGCCTTTAGAATGAATAAAAGCCACGTGTGGAGTAACCAAGATCTGATTAGAGATGAAGAGGCGAAGGATGTTTTAGACTTCGGTAAGTTTTCTGTACCAACTAATATGTAATAATAAAAACTTGACCTTTAAACCCATACATTAGATCATTTCCACCCGGAGAACGGCTATTTTCGAAAACACAGTAAAATTATGTTTCACCAGTCTATATATTTATTATCAAGGATTGCGATTTAATCGAAAAGTTTTGTCTCCCTCAGAGGGTCATAAATTCTGGAAATTTCGACTTATATTTGGTAGTTTGGTTTAAATTCTGTGAATGATCTTTATAAGGGTCGTAAAAACGTTAACAGTGGTAAAAAAATTCAGACAATATAAAAATTTTAGCTCGGACATACCCGCTGACCATCTCACCTCACCCTGGGTACAAATTCTTGCTAGAAATTTTACTTTCAACCCGGCGCTTGCTCGATCGAGAGATACAAGAGACATTCCCTTCGAGCTTCAGGGATTTGATTTAGACCCGTTGTCACAGCTAAGTTTAACTCCCCTAAATTATAACTCCCCAGTCATAATGAGCTAGGTTATTGTGACTCCCCAGTTAAAATACAATAGTTTATTTTGACTCCCCAGTTCTTATAAACTAGTAAATTATGACTTCCTAGAGTTAATATTCCCTAGCAAATTTAGACTCCCCCTGGTTTATAACGACTCCCCCTAACTTCAGTCGAGCTAGAATGTAACCTGTTTGATACTACATGTACAAGAAAAATCTAAGGCAGCCTGAAGACTTCCAAAGTTGTCGGATGGATGAAATTAGGTATACGTGCTCGTCGTGTTCTTTGGGTAAGCATCTAGATGTGGTTGATTCCAAAGTTAACAGGGTAGAAATTTTCCTTATGGGTTTTTTTTCTTTCTCTATTACCAGTTTTTTAAGGACAAGCCACAAAAGAAGCTTTTGTATAAATTCATTGTATTTGAAAACATTTCAATGATTCGTTTAAACAGCTAATTCGATGAAAAATCAGACAATAAAATGATGTATTTATAACGCCATACCTTGAGAAAGGTCAAGTGATCCATTTTCAATCTAATTCTGAAGTTCGGAATCTTACAATGCAAATTTGTGATATCTTCGGCAACACATGGTAGTGAATCGAATAAAGGGATACAATATATTGATCAAGTTAATGTAGTTAAGCTTTTGAAAAATTGTTGAAAATTAACAGCAACAAATAAATGTATAAAAGTACCAGAATGATATGAAAGTTGGAGAATATCTCAAAAGATGTCTACAAAATTTCCAAATTAAACCTTTAATTCTATCTTTGGTCCCTTGGAACAAGAATGAGTGCAAATTTTCCAATAATTGCAAATGCAGCGTGTTAAGGTTAGTTAGGGTAAATGACTTCTTTTGCTTGACATATGAGTAGGCTTGTCCAAATAGTTTTTTTTAACTCTTTAGAAAAAGGGTTTTGGGGAGTCATTATTTACTAAGGGAGTTATAATTTCCTGGGAAATTTCTACTCTAGGGGGAGTGTTTTTTTTACTAGTTTATTATGACTGGGGGAGTTATCTTTTACAGGGAGCAAAATAATCCACTACAACGGCAAACGGCGAATTTTGGCAGTACCCAAAAAATTACAATTAACTGGTCTAAACAGTTGGTTCGCCGCTTCAAGGTCATATTCAGCACGCTAACCAATAAACTGGGCTTGCTAAGAATTCACCGGCCTAGAATCTAGAGTTAATTCTTCATTCACCAGCCTATCAAAATCAAAACAAACCTCCCTGGCCCAGCTGGCACACAAAGTATTTTCGACGTTTATCTAACGTTCACAACGTCCATATAACGTTAGATGAATGTTGAAACAACGTTGTGTGCCAGCTGGGAACCTCCCTGGGGCTTCAAACTCAATAATTTATACCCAATCCAGAATGTCCTGTTGTCTTCTTGCATCCACAATGTAATTTGAAGTAAAATTGATTGACATTGTCGTTATTGTATTGTTTTGTGACAATAAATGACGTGAAAACATAACCATCGTAACGTTGTTTGAGGTTGTCTGGTTGAAATGTGACCGTTTCGTAGTCAGATAAGATTACTGTTTTGTGTAATGGTTGTAATACACAGGATGTTGTTAAAGGTTGATACGACACATTTTGGCTTTTATATACAACATTGACTTGAAATTTTGCTTTCCCACTGTTTATCGTCTCGTCCACCTAAATTATTAGATGATTTAAGTAAGATTTTGTATCGTGAAAAAATAGCTAAAACATCACTTACATACTGATTCAGCTAAATTCTACTTAAAAGCCTCGAAAAAGACCTGTTTTAGGCAGTCTAGAAGGGCTAATTTTCAAAAATCTTTTCCCGTCGGCGCCAACCATGGTAGCGCCTCCTTAGACACTAAATCATGGCCCCAGCACTTTCAAAGTAGAGCCGCTGCCCCTGTATCAGAAAATTTAAACTTAGATTTCTTGTCAACTACTATGTTAATACTGAAAATTGCTAAATTACAATTCTGAATAAATAATATAGACAAGAGACCCATCCTGTATTTTTATAATCCGATATATACAAGACGGGTTTAGGCTGTGATGCAAAAAAATTTACTGTAAGAAATTAAAACTAGGTGCTGTCCTCATTTACTAAAGTTAAAACAACTTTAGAAAGTTTCGGCAGTGAAAGAATACAGTAACAAAATTTGATTTTCTGTGTTTCCGTTTCCGTTCGAAAATAAGGCTGCTTTGCGGGCACCACTTTATAATTTAAAAGAAGAGGAGAGGAGCTTGTGAAAATTTCAAACAAAAGTGGTGAGCAGGCTAGACAAAAAAGAGTGGGTGAGTTTTTACCGGGAAGAATTGCCAATTTGTAAAAACACCCCTGTCTCAGTGCCCCGGTGGAACCTTTCCCTCAGTGGGGATGATTTTTGAGTCCAATTTTTTCTATTCAATTTTCAATGGGGATAGAATCATAGGGCAATTTCCCAGTGGGGTTGAAAATGTAGGGTATTTTTCCCACCGGGGACGATTTTTTGGCCTATTTTTCCACCGGGGCGAGGGGTCCACTGGGTCTGTGACACAGGGGTGTGTAAAAGATTGTTTTCCATAAATTTTTAACTTTCTTAACCCTTTCTGTCGTCTTGATATTTTGCATTTATATCTTAAATCTAAGTTAGAAATTTCTACAATTAGATTCATAATATATTGTCCCCGCTGACCTCTAATAAAACCCTTGACTAAGCTTCTTTTTAAATAATTTCTTTTTGTTAAGGCGTCATTTTGTTACTTCTGTGCGCTTCTGTGACGTCATCAATTTCATAACTTGTGTTTTTTTTGATAACTTTAACTTAATAACTTTGACTTCATTTTTCGAGTGTTTTCAAGTGATTTCTATCTGTTTTTTTTTTCGTTCCTTTCCCTTAAAGATATTTCAGGGGTACGTGTAGCTTACCTACCAATCATAGAGACCGTACCTAACTTTTCCCCATCCAAAAGAATGAAAGACTTACAGCTTGTATATCCAGAACATCGCTGGCATTATAATGAATCAGACCCATATCCAAACTATTAACCAAAATTCCATAGGTAGCAAGACCTTTGAGATAACAAAAAAAGAAAAAATATAAAAGAAGAATTTATATAGCTCTGATGTATTGGGTTTTTCCAGAAAAAAATTGAATATGAGGGGTGGAGGATATAGCAATTTTCAGTGATTTACCCACCGGACAAAGTGACTTTTCATCCCTGGACAACAGATTTTACCCCCGGATAAGCATCAGTTGCCAATCCCCCTGGACAACCCGAATTACCTCCGGACAGAGCAGATTTATCCCGGACAAGGCAAATTCTAATGATTTTTCGCTACCCCCGGACAATATATCCTCCACCCCATGTACGGACATTTTCTGGAAGAGCCCATTGCCAGAACTGGGCCAACTATGTCTAGTAAGCACTATGATGTCCCAATCCTACGTTATTATCCCGGTGTAGGTGGGATCGGTGGGATCATCTTTTCTTTTATAACCAAAGGTTACTTAATAATCACCTTAATTTTCTTTTTCAATTACAGCTTACAGCTACAGCTTGAATATCAACAGCTTCATGGTCTTTCAGTTAAGAATGCCTTATAAACCGTTCTCCATAACTCGAAATTTCTTTAACTCGAATAAATTTTTGTTTTGAAGGTGTTTAAATGAACCAAAAATTAATTTAATATTTTTAGTACAAAAATCTTTTAGTGAGTTTAAACGATGGTTTTTGTTTTCCCCTCCTGAAATGATGAAATCTTATTGGTTGAAATATATATCACATGGCTGACGAAGTATAGCTTTCATGGTCACGTTATCCAATCATTTCATTTTTTCCCTTTCTACCGACTATCTATGAATGGTGAATTGACTTGAATTATTTATTTACATGAAAGTTTTTTTTCATACAGTGACCTAAGGTTGTTGGTAAAACTTTTTTATATAAGAATGTCCATAATTTTTGAAGCCTATGTTCTTAACATTTTGACTTTCAAGCCTAAAAATGTTCTTAATATGTTCTTATTTTCATCGTTTTTTGTCCATTTTCCTAAGAAATAGGATGTTTAAGAGTCCATAAAGCCTTAGAATGTTCTTAACTTGTTTTTGATATTTTGGCCATCGAAGCCATATGTTCTTATATAGTTTGTCTTATAACAAAAACGTGTAGTCACACAATCTTAAAGAAATAGATGTCCAAAAATAATTTTCGGCTTTATTAACATATTCCATGAAATTTATTTCTACTTTAAAACATCAATCAGCGATGCAAATAAGTATCTTTAACTATGCAAGCTATGGGTTTAAAAGCTGAATAGAAAGCCTTGAAATTTTAGCTATGCTTAATATATTTGAATATTTTGTTTTAATCTCACGTGTCTGATAAACATATCCTCAAAGTTTGTTAAATGTTCGATTTCTTCAAGGCGAGGCCAATTTAATTTGTTGTTTTTATACGGGCCAAGCTACCCGGGAAGCTACCCAAAAAAGAGGGTCGGTTGGCGAAAAAAATAAAAATAAAAGTAAAATTTTACCGATAAAATCTCCTAAAAAGCAGTTGTGTTGAAGTTTTTACAAGATGCTCACATAATTGGTTATTCAAAACAATAGAGATGACGCGTTCTTTAGAAAAATATAATAAAAGTTTTTGTTTGAACAGTTTTAACGACCAATCAAATGACAAAAATTCTTGTAAATGTTCAACTTGACCCCTAAAAAGGCAGCAAAAACTACTTCTTCTCGACAAAAGTGCGAAATAGAAAATAAAAAGACACAAAAAGCTCGAATTCATGAATAAATTGAAAAATTGAACATAAAATTCTCGTCTCGAAACCTTGAAAAAACTACAAAAATTTTGAAAATTTGTCAATCTGTAAAGCAATGAAAATAAAAATGTACTGCCAAAATCAATTTTATCTTTATTTCGATTTTTGGAATTTCAGGGTCGGTCGGGACCGTAAAACAACTAATCAAATTGGTCTCGCCTAAAATAAAAAAAAGCTCCATCGTATGACCTTAGACTGGGTTTGTTTATATAAACATCCAGTTTATCTTACTAGCATTGCCTACTCTCTGTTGTATGTGTAGCATGCTAGCTACAGATTTAATGCTTTATCCAATGGAAAAGTTATTTCTTATGAATTCATGTTCACATCCATACACGTTTTCATTTATAACAAGCTAGATGCTGAATGGACCTACCTGATGATGAAAGTTAGATAGCAATGCAAGGAGAAAAATGAAAGAAATCAGTCAGAAAACATAGCGTTTAGCGAAAATGCATAACGCAAGAAATTCATCATTGATTGATGGTGGGGGGAGTGGGAATGGTTATACAGAAAAAATAAATAGAAAGTTCTGGTCGAAATCAGTTTTATTGACAATTGAATCATGCTTGATGGTGAGCATTGTTATCGATAATGTTTTTGTGTGAAAAACATAGAAATATGAGGAAAAACCCAATGAAAATCTGCAAAAACGGCGATTTCTGGAATTTTCAACCGGAAAAAATTTTTTCTCAAAAATCAAACTCGGCCATGTTTTGAGCATTGCGAATACGCATCTTTCTGCAAAAAATCAGAAAAAACTAAAAATAAAAATTCGAGAAAATGTCGAAAAACCGGTTTTTCCGGCATATTTCCGGCATTTTAGGCCGGAAAAAAATGTTTTTCGAAAATCGGGCTCCGTCACATTTTAGATATTGTTATATTGCGTCAGTGTGCAAAATTTCATTAAAAAATATAAAGGACAGCTCGCGAAATTCAAGAAATACTGTCTTTCCGGCGAAAATCGGCTGTTCCGGCAATTTTTAGAAAGTTCCGGCTTCAAAAATCAGTTTTATTGACAATTGAATCATGCTTGACAGTGGGCATTGTTATCAATAACGTTTCTCTGTGAAGAAACAAAGAAATGTTAGGAAAAAGTCCAATGAAAATCTGCAAAAACGGCGATTTCCGGCATATTTCCGGCATTTTCGGCCGGAAATGAATTTTTCTCACAAATCAGACTAGGCCATGTTTCGGCGATCGCTAATACGCATCTTTGTGCAAAAAATCAGAGAAAACTATTGATGAAATCTCGAGAAAATGCCAAAAAACCGGTTTTTCCAGCATATTTCTGGCATTTTCGGCCGGAAAAGTACGTTAATTGAAAATCAGGCTCTGTCATATTTTAGGTATTGCCATTTTGCATCAGTGTGCAAAATTTTCATGAAAAATATAAAGTACAGCTCGAGAAATTCAAGAAATACCGTTTTTCCGGCGAAAATAGGCTGTTCCGGCGATTTTTAGAAAGTTCCGGCTTCAAAAATCACTTTTATTGACAATTAAACCATGTTTGATGGTGGGCATTGCTATCAATAATTTTTGTGTGAAAAAAACAACGAAATATAAGGAAAAGTCCGATGAAATCTGCAAAAAACGGCGATTTCCGGATATTTCCGGCATTTTTCAGCCGGAATAGATTTTTCTCAAAAATCGAACTAGGCCATGTTTTAGACATTGTTAATACGCATCTTTGTGCAAAAAATCAGAAAAAACTAATGATGAAATCTAGGGAAAATGCCAAAAAACCGGTTTTTCCGGCATATTTCCGGCATTTTCGGCCGAAAAAGTACGTTAATTGAAAATCAGGCTCTGTCATATTTTAGGTATTGCCGTTTTGCATCAGTGTGCAAAATTTCATGAAAAAATATAAAGTACAGCTCGAGAAATTCAGAAATACCGTTGTTTCCCGGCGAAAAGGCTGTTTCCGGCGATTTTTAGAAAGTTCCGGCTTCAAAAATCACTTTTATTGACAATTAAACCATGCTTGATGGTGGGCATTGCTACAAATAATGTTTTTGTGTGAAAAAACAGCGAAATATAAGGAAAAAGTCCAATGAAAATCTGCAAAAACGGCGATTTCCGGGATATTTCCGGCATTTTCAGCCGGAATAGAATTTTTCTCAAAAATCGGACTAATCCATGTTTTAGGCATTGCTAATACGCATCTTTGTGCAAAAAATCAGAAAAAATTTTGATGAAATCTCGAGAAAATGCCAAAAAACCGGTTTTTCCGGCATATTTCCGGCATTTTCGGCCGGAAATGAATTTTTTTCGAAAATCGGGCTCCGTCACATTTTGGGCATTACCATTTTGCATCTTTGTGCCAAAAATTAGGAAAAACTAATGAGCCAATCCCGAGAAAAGCTAGTAACGAACGGACGAACGAACACGGGTTAATTTATAGGACCTCTACCCCACCGGGGTAGGTCCAATAAGGATAAACTATACAAGAACATAAGGCTTCGATGGTAAAAATTCTAAGAACAGGTTAAGAACATTTCAAGAATTCGCAGACTCTAAAAACACCCAAATTTTTAGGAAGATGGACAAAAAATACTCAAAAGAAGCTAAAATACGAACATAGTATTGAGAATATTTTTACTTTAGCTTAAAACTCAAAAAGTTAAGAATATCAGAAGGCTGCAAAAATTTTGGATGTTCTTATAATAAAAAAACATTCACAACATGAAGATTTTTCAAAAAAGCTCTCACGCGCTAAAGGGTGAAAAAAGGTAATTTAAAATTATCATAAGTAAATTGAAGTACCATGAGTCCATTGGTCAAGTGACATAAATATCATTTCATCATCCTCACAGTCTGTTGTGAGTGTCAATCCATCGGATAAGTCCGTACTTGAAACTATAAGCATGTCGTCGTGCTTATTGACGGACAAAAAAACCTGAAAATAATGGATCAATTTAGTTAATGCTTGGGGACACGAGAAGTTTTTTTCGCGTTGGTGCAATGTAGCATGCTCTATCTCACCAAAACAAGAAAAAAAGTGCGTGCCCCATGGTTTATGTTTTTGCATCATGGGACAAAAAGTGAGGGAAATACCCAAAAGACATGCGCAGTTGAATCAATTTTGCTCCATTGTCCCAGGGACAAAAGTGAGATTTCACTTTTAATATGGTAGAAAGAAAAATGGGGTGGAGACACGAGAAAGCGTTTCAGGTTGGTGGGATGGAGCATATCAGCTTCGCTTCGTCGAATATCATCAAGCCCCATCCCCTCGCTTATTAATTTTTTGGAAAATGTTTTTGAAAGTTCCCTCTTTTCCCTCTTTATTCTGTATCAGCCTCCTTTTAAAAAATTTTCCACCCAGGACATTTTTATTCCAACCCCCCCCCCGCTTATCAAGTTTTGAGATTTTTTCCACTAACCATCCCCCCGCTTTTAACCCCGCTTATTCCACCCCCTGGCTATTAGGTAACCGAGAGTAGCTACGTCATTCATTTTTCAAAAACCAAATCGATTTGTTAAAATCATATGTTAGATTTGAAAAGGAACCGATTGGGAAAGTATGAGATTGTTGTCAAACCTGATCATTGTAGGGTTCTGGTTGATGAAAAGTGAATTCCACGGCTGTTGCAACACATGGCAGGAGAAGAATTCCTAAAATAAATGCCAGAATAAAATGATCAATAGTGACTGATGATACAAGTTTATATAACAATAAATAAATTTGCAGAATTTTGCAAGCATCGTGAACTGAAAAACATTTACTCGGTGAGAATTTTTCTTTTAATTTCTTTGGAAATATGTCTTGTGGAGAACGATTGAGATTGTAACGAAATGGATAGTTTATTCAAAATAAAATCTCAAAACAAAACCGACATACAATGGAGCTTTGAAGTTAGAAAGAATTTTCAGTAAATATCAGGTGTCTGGCCACCAAAGAGCCCTCCAAAGGGACAAACAAAAACCTTTTTGAGTAATTCGTCACTATTAACAAATCCTGGGATTCTAGAAACTTTAGAACATCTTATCACAGAAAACAATTTCTTGGCCAATATTTCCAATGGATGGGATGTGAAACATGAGGTATACAGTAAAAGGTTTTACGGTAAACCATTGAGGTATAAAGAAACAGGAGAAGCATTCTATTGTAACCAAGCTCGCCCTACGATTAAAAAAGTTACGAGGTTTGCATGATCATAAACTCGTATATCGTGCATTTTAATAAGCTCTTTTATCCATTAGTGAAATCTTACATGGGCCCCGGCGAGCCATTTTGAGTGAGGGGGCCAACATTTTGGAAAAAAATGTCGGCCACCATGGTTGGGCGACGAAGAAATTTTTCACTTTTTACACCCTCAAAACACCTTAAAACGATATCTATTTGGGGAGAATAATAGTTTTTGTGGTTTGATTTGGTCTCAAACCAGCTTAAAATAGTAACTCTTAAAAACGTATGACATGGTTTACCAAAAAGTGGTTGACGGGGCCCATGTCTTATTGGCTCATTTAAGCTTTAGAAATTAGATGAGGCGAGATTCATTGTTTCTGACATCAGTGTAAGAAAATATTTGGACTAAAAAAAGGTCCTGTAAACTTGGCAATCCCTCAAATAATAAGATTTTTCGATCAATGTTTTCTTTAAGGTGAACTCTATTGCTTGATACTTTCCTCCAAAATTCTCCGGCGACTTTATGTCTACAAATTGAGTCTGAAATCGTGTGTGCTCATAAAGAACTTTTCATTTTCTGGCTTGAGGAAATATATTTTCAAAACAAAATTGAACGGATAACGAAATGGAACATAAACTTGTTGCGTGGACGAAGTTTTATTTAATTTTCGTATATTAAAAGGTTAGAATCTTCAATACTGATAATTAGAATGTTCAGAGCAAACTTGAGTTCTACTAAAAAGTCTCATTTCATCTGGCAAGCTTAGAATTTCTTTGGATACATTTTATAAAAGAAATCAAAAGACTTTAACGACCAATTACCGACACATTCAACTGTTTTTCTTTATACCTCCATGGGTAAACATACAGAAGTTCATAAAATCTTTTGACATATTTAATACAAAAACAAAAATTTCCTCACCTATAAGGAATTCCCAATGCCTTCTCATTTTTTTCAGTTAACTTCGATTTAAAAAAATCACATTTTCAAAAATATTTTGTTTTTCGCTATGACACGGAAATTGAAAAAAAATATTTCCTTGTACGAAAAATAATATTTTAAAATGTGTCAAAAAAATTTATGAAAAAGTGACATAAAAGTATATTTTATGAATACAAATTCAAATTTCCCATGATGTGATTGTTAAAAAAGTTTATTTGTATTGATATTTGATTAATATGTAGTATATAACTTTTTTATAAGAATAGTAAATTTTTGTCGAGGCTGGGCTGCTAGACCCAAATTAAGTTGTTTTTTTTAAATATATTCAATTAGCAATAGCAATAAGCCTTTATCATTTTGAAATTCAATCGTTCGAGCTTTGTTCTTATATTATTCTTATCTTTTGGAATTTTTGTACACCCAGTTCTTATAAAGTTAATCTTGCATAGCAAATAGTGTAGTCGATTTGTATCATTATTTATGAATGAGTGAGCCCTAGAAACCATTAATAAACAGGACGAAATAGTGTACTGAATATTGAAACACAAAATTTTTTACCCATACGGTGACTATTATTACCGCCCACATATATATACACCCCTTCTCAGAGACCCACTGGGACCCCTTCCCACTGGAAAATTTGGCGGTGGAAACTATTCTCCAATTTTTGTCCCTGCTAAAAATAATAATACACTAATCCTTACTGCAAAAGATTTACTATATTACCCATCCCCACTGAATTGAACAAAAAATTGAAACCCCGATTCATAAAAAATATGAGATCATTGATCCCAATTGAGTTTCAGTCCGTTATTTTCATCCCCATTGGCTGAAGAAAATCCTACTGGGTCTGTGAGAAGGGGGTATTATGTTGGTAGTGTTTGCTGTAATTGTTCGTTAGTGCGTATTGTCCGTGTTTTATTCTATCAAAAAAGGAAAAGGGCTATAAAATAAATCACAAGCTCGAACCCAGTCCCTTAGCGATAATAGCATATCATGTCCATCAGTAAAATCAAATAAACAGGCCCATCGGAACAACAAAATTTGAGAGGAATTTGAGAAAAACATCTCATTTGCTTGTCAATTATTTTTTCCTGAAACATTGTCATTTTTTTGTAGTACTTGCAGTTCCTCCTGTTCGGGAAAACCCTTGTCTCGGACGATTCAGCTAGTCAATTTTTTTGCTTTAATTTCATTGCAGTTCCTCCTCCTGTTGGAGAAAAGTAATCCTTTCTCTGTAACCCCGTGATATCATAAAAAATATGTTTCTCTTTAAGCTGATCATTTCCCCCATAAAACGTTTTCCTATTTATAAGGACGCATCAGCTTGTTCAATATTTCGCGCGGAAGCATTGTTATTGGGCGTTTGTTGTTCTTCATTTTCATCCTGATGAATTTTTATTTTCAGTAGTAACAACTTCCTTTTGATAGGTCTATTGATCACTAGAATCACTACCGCATTGATAATCCCAGTAAGATTTTGGATCACATTCAGGATGACAAGGATAATGATTTCATTGGTAGTATCAAATTGGTTGCCAAAACGAGTTTTCCCAAACCAATTGTAGATACTTACGCTAAGTAGACATGTGCTGCTGATCATATAAAGGACGAAATAGAATTTAGTTATCTTGGTTATGTCTGAATTTGTTCTCGATACACTTTTGTTGGACTTCTTGTATCCATTAAGAATGTAGAATGATTTGGTGTAGAGAAGAGTTGACAATAAGAATACAATGATATTGACTGGTAGAGCAAGCGGAAACGTAGATCTATTTCCGACGTAGAAGATATTCAATATTGATGGAACACATGTCTGATATAAGACAGAAATATAAAAGATGAACAGCAAAAATCGATACCAAGATTTTGGGAATTTTGTTTCATACTCTTGTAAATGTTTGATCCTCATAAAACGATCAAAGGCGATAACACCAATGATGAAGCGGCTTCCGAACGTTGTGAAGGGCGAGAAGAAGCGCTCACTGATTAGGTAATAACATGATACTTTTGCAGGTAATATTATCATTGGATATTTGTAGAATGTAGATAAACATCCGAATATATCGAAAATAGTTGCGTAAAAGATGAGCCTAAAAAGAAAGAGATAATGCGCTTGATGAAATTTAGCCATCTTTTAAATTTCTCTTTAGGAAAGGCTCAGTCACGCGCTATAATCAAGGTGAAATTAGTAAATTTGGGCTACGGGTTAATAAATATATGTAATCACATGATAACGAGTGCATTTCGAGAATAATTGCACGAGTAATTTTTTTGTTATTAATTTTCCGAGTCCGAAAGGACGAGGAAAATTCGGAACAAAAAAATAACTAGTGCAATTATCGAATTGTACGAGTTATTATGTGATTATGTGATGAAGGTCAAGTATTCTTAAGAAATTGCCAGAATATGAGGGTGAAATATTGTTAACGTGTTTTTACTTTTTTAGACTTTACTTTTTTACAAATATGAGAAATGATTAATTTGAGAGTTTTGGACTTTTGAGTGAACATTTGGGTTAAAATTACATTTCTTCCTCAAAGCTTCAATTTATCTCTAACAAAAGAAACATTTAACCACATCTGTTAACCACATACAAAATGACTGTATTCTTATCAAATTCTGTGGAATTCACCATAGAGGGTATTCTTAGGGTATTCTTACGATTTGGCAAATTTTCACCCTGGTATTCTTATAGAAGATATTCTTATAAAATTGGAGTGTATTGTGCTGGAAGTCAAAGATACCTGAGCGATCTGTTATGAAGTTGTTTTGTGTGATGGAAAAGGAAAGCTACCAATGAATTAAAGATACAGCCAACTAAAGCAATGGTACCAATAATGATCAATAAATAAAGTTTCTGACTATCATTTATTGGTAGGTATTGTTGACGTCTTGTTTGACAAAAATCCCACGTCTCATTAGTGCTGCTGTTCGTTGAGAATGTTTTGTTACCAAAGCTTGAAGATATTAACATCATTGAGACTTGGCGAATGAGCCAAAAATTGAATTAGCTCAGCTTTTATTCTTCTACTGTTCTTGATATAATTTATATGTTTCTACATAAAATCTTCTATAGGCTTCAATCAAAAGTCTTCGGTGTCCATCAGTTGATGTGGTGAATATTAATCGCTTGTAGGTTTTAGTCAAAAAGGATTTGAATTAAAATCCAATAAAATCGCCTGGTGTACAATGGTTAATTTTCGCAACAGTATAAAAGCAATACTCTCCTTAATATTATTTTTCTTCACTAGTGAAAAGCACAGTATCCAATTTTTCTTCGTTTTGTCAAAATATAAGATTTATATCACTCAATTTCCTCCACAAAACTGAACGTAGTATAAGGAGCAGGGCCCCGTTCGAAGACACCAGGAGCCAACAAAGACACCTGCGTATCCAATGTATTCTTTCCTTTGTATAATTCTTTCGCCGAAAACAAAACATGAAAGGACAAAAAATAGGTCTTTCCAGTTCGTTTTAAGGCTTTCATAAGGTGGTAAAGCAGAAACAAAAATAATATTTTAATGAAGGAATAAATGTCCCACTTTAAATTGTGACATACACTCATTTTTTTTTATAAGCATAACGCTTATAAGCATACTGAAGCTCAAATTTCCAGAAAAATTAAGCATATGCTAAGCATACCTTGAGGCTCAGCCAAAGAAATATTTAGAATCATAATTTCCAAAACTTCAGAAAATAATAGAAGAATGAAAAAGAAAATTACAAACAAAATTGGTGATTTTATTTTGTTTAATCTCTTATAAATAACACAACTTATAATAACAACAACATTCGAAAACAATAAAATGTCTTCATTTCTCTCAAGATTAAAGAGAGGGAAAAAAATTTTAACCCCCCCCCCTCCTTCATATTTTTTTAACCAAGCATAAGGTTAAGCATAAGTCGAGGCTCAAAATTGAGCTTTACTTAAGCATAGTGAGCTTCAGCCGAAATTTACCGTATGCTTATAAAACAAAATGAGTGCAACTGAGAAAAAAGATGATAATATCAGTGATAAGAATTCTTTCAGCTTTTGCACTTTAAAATGTAAATGTAGAAAAAAGGTCTTTAAATTTTTAGCAAATTACCTACCGCTGTTTCGTTTTCCGTTGAGAAATTATCATGATGGCATTGTTTTTTCCCAAGGGATTAATTTTCTATAAAGTATTCCTTTCAATACAATCCGCCATTTGTTGCTTTGAAACAGACAAATGGCGGATTGTATTGAAAGGAATGCTTTATAGAAAATTAATCCCTTGGGAAAAAACAATGCCATCATGATAATTTCTCAACGGAAAACGAAACAGCGGTAGTGTCCTTAACTAGAGGAAAAACCAGACAATGAAACACCCCCTTCTCACTGACACACTGGGGCCCCTTCCCACTGGAAAATTTGGCCAAGATATCGTCCCGAGTGGAAAATTTTATCTTATTCTTGTCCCTGCTAAAAATAACCAAGCCCTCACTGCAAAATATTGTGCTATTTTTTCCATCCCCACTGAATTTTCTGGCTAGAGCACAATAGAATTCAAATTCTCATCAACAAAATTGGAATATAAATCCCTATCGAGTTTTTGTCCGTTTGTCTTACCCCCACTGGCTGAAAAATCCCACCGGGTCTGTGAGAAGGAGGTGTATGCAGTTAGTCATAGGATGGAAATCTCAAAAGCTCAAAGGATGTAAAAAAGCATATCGTTTCACCCCTGGAAAAGCGAATGAAAGTTTTTTTATGCTCCGTCATCCAACCCCTTAGAGAAGTCAAATCAAACTCCCAGGAAAAATGCAAACAATTTAACTTTTGGAATTTCTTCTTTAGGAGCCCCTTGTAAATGTTCCTCCATCCCATGTATGGATATAAAATGGAATGGCCTAATAAGAAATAAGAAATCTCCTTGTAACTTTTCATCGGGTTCTAAGTCCCCGATAAGAAAATAAGGAAAACCAGTCATTGATAAAACACTAAGCTCTCCACTGATCGTCGTTCCATAAATTATAAACTTATCGTACATACCTTATAAAAATTCGTTTAGACCAAATTTTTGGTACATTTTCTTGAAAGCCATACACATTTCGCACTTCCTTGTACAATTTGAGGTGGTGATCTTGATGATTTCATTTGGTAACAACTTCAAGTCTACTGTTCGATTTGTTTACATTTCTTTTGGTCACTATCCCGAATTCTTTTCAATGATAGCGAACACATCCTTTTTTAAACATCTTTAATCGTAGGATGTGAAATTATTTCCTTCAACAACTTGGATCTGTAACAAATAGAAATCCATTTAAGTATTTTTTGTAGTTTTATAAATCTATTTAGTTGTTGACATCTAAAATATTAGAAAAAAACATTAAAGAGAATACCAACAGACATTCAAACTTGAAAAAATCTTTTGTGCCAAGAATTGACTAAGGACACTTACCCACAAAGGTACCCACAAAAAAGCCTACATTGTAAGAATTTTTTCTGAAGAAAAGTAGATTTAGCCCTCTCAGTGAATTTACACCCACATCGGGAAGTGTTACCATTATGGTTCCACATTACTTAAGACCGATGAGGGTTTATTATAAACATTTACATTTTTTTAAATGATCCCCTCCCCTTCTTGGCATCCCCTCTAACCTTTAAAAGTGCCTATCCCCCAAGGATTTTGAACAAAAATAGCTAACAAATACCTATATGTGAAATATCTTTAGAGAGAGAAAGCGAAATAATAAACTTCTTTCTTCTTTTTGACTCAGACTGCTCTAAGAGAAAACTTCCTCCTTAGAATGGACATATCAAAATTAAAAAAAAGAATACTCAAGATGATTCAAATTTATAAAAAGAACTAGTCAAATAACTAAAAGAACTCATTTCGTCCAATACTTTGCGAAAGTCAGAGACAGTTTCTTCCGATAAATCTAGGATATCAGGATCGATCAATGTTAATGGCAAATGTTTAAATAACAATAAATCTTCTGGTAATAACTTGTAGTTTCCCCTACGATTCCAGCAAAGCTCCACAGATTTCAGTTCTTTTATCTGTGACATTGTATCGACAATTTCGAGCATTTTATTC
The DNA here is from genome assembly GCF_902728285.1 of Clytia hemisphaerica. Classification (NCBI taxonomy): domain Eukaryota; kingdom Metazoa; phylum Cnidaria; class Hydrozoa; order Leptothecata; family Clytiidae; genus Clytia; species Clytia hemisphaerica. Next base: position 835,753 of record NW_027103334.1, read on the forward strand.
TTTTCAAATTTAAAATGTTTGGTGGTCAAGCAATATATTGGAAGGTCAACAAACAAATGAACTGGCGGTGGTCCATCGTCATAATAGCCATCTAAAGTAATTTGATCAAGATGTTTCATCCTTTTTAAAACAGGAACAAATTGTTCTAAATTTGAGCTTCGACGGTTAGTAGCTAAACATACGGTGGAGATATAAACAACTTGAATATTCTTTTCAACCATCATCTCTAAGTCTTCAACAGTAAAGAAATAATTATGAACTTCAGGCATTTGGAAGTGTACTTTACAACTCTTCATTGCGGATATGATATTAATGAATTCTGCAACATTTCCTTCATTAAAATTGCAACTCCTAGTACTTATATCAGAAATGTGAACTCGCTTTGAAAGAAATTTGAGTTCGTGTGGTTCAAAAGATTGGCCAGCTTGCTCTAAATCCAGAGAAACCAAATCGTTGTTTTCGATCAGCACTAAGATTTGTTGAAATATATTTAATTCTTCGTCTTCCCTAATCGCCATAGAGTGTACCATAAGGGGTATTTTAACACCTTTAATTTCTTCTAAGGTATGTTGGACTATGTAAGAATTAACATTTAAGCATTTGAGACGTGGTATAGTCTTTATAAATTCATTCAATGGGCAATAAAAATCGTGTGTGCATAACTCAACTATCGGCAAGTGTGAAATTTCCTTTAAGAACTTAACGTCCATGATACCGAGCATAAAAGTTGGTTTTGACCAGATTCTCTCCAATGATAGCGAGTACATCCTTTTAGACATTAACGATATGTTTTTAGCATCTCTGGTTGTAAGGTAAGAGAATATTTTCTTTAACAACTCGTTTGGTACTAAGTTGAAATCCATATTTCCTTTTAAGTATTTTCGTTTTCTTTTTAAATTTTACGCCTAAAAAAAGAAGAGAAAACAATATGCACATTTTATTTTTATAGTTGGTTGGTACCTGAAAAAATAACATAGTTAAAAGGGGGGGGGCGTACGGGTTTGACGGTGTGACGGTATTAACCCTTTTTTCTGTCGGTGTTTCGGTGTTTGAAGAAAAAAGTGACGGTATTTCGGTGTCAAACATGCCATGCGGTGACAAAATAAGGATTTTACCAAATTTTGCTGTCGGTGTTGACGGTAATCCAAGAAATATGCATCGGTATTTCGGTGTTTCCGACCCCCGTACGCCCCCTCTTTAAAAGTAAAAGCCTGAACTAAACTTTTTGGTTCGCAAGTGCAATTTGAAACTCTGGCTTTTCCCTACAAAATGGAAATCATCAATTGTTTTTACTTTTTACGCGTGCTAATTTCAAAATCTTAACTTCATGATTAGACTAGAGCAGCCAAAAAAGAATTCATGGAAAACAAACAAAGGCTTAATAAAAACCATGGATTTATTATAGAGACTGCATAAACAACGGATGAATCGGTGGAGAGCGAAGTATTGTCGGAAAAGAACAGTTTCAAAAATCGTGTGACATTTTTTAGAACACAAAAAATGGACAAAAATCTTTAAAGTTGAATAAAATCTACTCAAATTAATTACAAGCCTTGAAATTTTGACAGGTAATAGGAAATTAATCACCTTTTCAAAAACATATTTATGAAGTCATTCTTTGTGAAAGTAAATGACTTACTAAATGAATTACCCTGTTATGTTCAAAGTATGTCACTCTCTGTCACAATCAACTGTTGAAAATAATTTAAACATAAATCCATGTTTTCATACATACCTCCTAGTAGTTAAATATAGGGTCCTCCAGGGTTCAGGTACCCCCAAAAAAATTAGGTTCCCCCAATCATTTTGGTACCCCAAAATTTTTAGAATTCTAAAGTAACCCCCCAACTTTGAGTTTCCCCCTTTTTAATTTTTTTATTGTTAAAAATACAAAAAGGGATTTTTTGCTTTTTTGCCATTCCTGGGAAAATACTTCCATGGCGGCCAGCACTTCCTTTTCAACAAATTCAAGGGTGTCATTTTTTACTATAATTTTCCGAGGTTTCAAGAGATTTTTATATACCACAAACTTTCAAGTGTTTCTAGGGTTTTTAGTTGATCTTTGCTAGTTTTCAAAGATTTCAAGGAAATCTGTTGACAAAAGGAAAAAGGTTGAATTTTCAATTTTTGTGTAAAGGAGGGCCCTTAAATTGGCTGATAATTTTAATTGATAATTTTACAACCACCCATTCTATCACCCAGACCTGCCAACCTCATATAATTCCAGTGGCACTTAAAGGGTTAAAAGGTAAACCCCCTAAGAATGAGCGTGGAATACCCCCTTGAGTCTCAGGGGTTCCAAAAGTATGTTTTCTCATTTTTAAGTCACTGCGATGTTTGTATCCTACGCAATGGGAAAAATTTTTGTCTTTCTGAAAGTTAAAATGGCTGAAAATGGCCACAAAACTTGGCATTTCAAGGGTTTCAAGGGTATAAATCTTGCATTTCAAGGGTCCCCAAAATAATATTGACTTTTCAAGGGTGTTTCAAGGGTTTCAAGGAATTCAAGGGTGATGACTTCATACAAAAACAACAGCCCCCGCCCCCACTAATGAAAATGCAGGTACCCCCAAACATATCAGGTACCCCCTAAATTTAAGAATACTTCTAGGTACCTGGCTTTTTTAACACTTTTTTTTTTAGGTACCCCCAAATCTCTGGGGGGGTGGATCCTATGTTAAATATGAACAACTTTTTGTGTTGATTATGCTAATAAATGACTTACTTTATGGGTAAAAAAACTGAAATATTTCATCCTTAAAGTAAGTCATTTTTTGTCACACTTTACTTCTGGGTATAACGTGAGATATAGTAAGTCAATTTAGGTAAAAAATAATGCATTATTTAGGGGATATATCTGGCTTAAAACAACCATATCAAAAATATAGACATTATGCACAATGTGCTTTGTTTCTATGAGACTTTTTTGTGTGAGCCTTCAAAAATGTCACACACCCAGTACTGAATTTTTGAAACTGTTCAAAAATGGAAAACAAGGTAACAATGGCATTGTCTGAGATCTTCTAAAATAAAGTATTAAAGCTTTTTTATCGTAAAGTTGATTCAATTCCTTTTAAAATCCTATAAATAAGATAATATGAATGTGATAAGTTGGTAAAGGTATCATTATTAAGTATTTTGGATCCCCTATTTTATCCTTCAAGGAACACCTTATTTTTTATTATTAATCCACCAAAAAACAGACTTTTTTCTTGTTTCTCTCGTCTTCTCTCTTTCTTTCACTTTTATTCACTTTTTATTGCTTCTAATCATTATCGTCGTCCAATAAAATTTCTGATTTACGTTTCCTTTGTTTCCCTTTTTGATTCCATTGTTTATCCAAAGCGTTTTCTTTAATAAATTTATCAAGTTTTTCAAATATGGTTGGATTGCGGCGACATAATAATTTTACATCATCAACGTTTATAATGGTCCTCTTCCCATGCTTTGCAAAAGCCTCCAGATCTTGAGCAAATAATTCCATGGTATCTGTGGTTGCTTCAGAGAGTAATGCCATGAATCCTTTGGAAAATTCTTTGCCAGTTTCTCGGTGTGCATCTTCACTCTGCTTACCAATACTATAATGGATTGCACCTTTTAATTGTTTCTTTGTATTATCAGTCATTATTGTTTTTTTAATTCTTAATTTAACAATCATAGACTACAAATCTAGGTCTCAATCTATAAGAATAGACTAGGTTACAGGTCACAGATTACAGGTCATTGATACAGGTTAGCTTTAATTACTGTAAAATACAAGAGAAAAAGTTTGAAAAATATTTGTTATTCTCAAGAATATCATACTGAAGGTAATTTTATTGATCTAGAACCTTTTTATAAAAGTCAAAATCCATCCATGTGCTTACTACATTCTTTTGCATTTTGTGCCATGTACACAGGCCTGTAATACTTGTATATATTACACCTCCATCACACGCAGTCACACGTGTTATAAGAGTTATCTTTTCAATTTTATATGGCTTTATCCCCGCTTTATCATATTCCTGGGATTCGATTCGAGACAAGTAGTGAAAGCGAGGGAGAACAGGAAGAAGAAAATGACGAGGAAGTAACAATCTTGTGATTTATGAAATTAATTTTTTAAAAAAGAAAAATTATCAGGTGAAAATAGAATATTAACGAGTGCATCACTAATTTTATCTTACCATCTTCCTCTCTTCAAACTGAACATTTATTATACTATAGTATATGTATACCTATCTAAATTTCTTCGTTACAAACACTACCCTATTTGTGCAGTAGCAGCATAAAAAAGTGCTTTACAACCCAACTAGATGCTTTAATACCGCTATAAAAGAGGAACAGATTTTAAATTAAAATAGGTGTTTAGCCAATGTTAGGGTCATTTCAGACTCCAAAATTTTCTAGAACCCCCGCTAGGGGGCTTAGAGCGCCCCCAGACCCCCTGCTCTAAATTTACTCGCTACGCTTGTAAAAATTACCGGCCAACTTACATTTCCTTATTTGCAGCACTGTCCCATTATACCTCCTGCATCACATTGGGTATGATAACAAGAATTGGGGAAAATAGCACCAAAAGGATTATATTTTATAAATATTTGAATATTTTTATTCGCTTCTTTGTCAGGCTAGCTCTAAAGCTCTTAAACAGCATCTAATAACATGAAAACCAGAATATGATTCTTCAATGGGAATCAAAACTATAAAGTGCACTCGCAAACATCAATCTATTCTTTTGCCATTCTCGAAATCTTAACGGTTTTTGAAATGTAAAAAAGCCTTTATTTCGTGGTTGAAAATGACTACAATGTGCAGTAGGGTGGTGGGTCGAGTAAAATTCGGGCAAACTGGGTAGGCAATTTTAGAACATTTTGATTTTCATGCCCGCTATGATAAGTAAAATTTTGGGGTGTTTTCTCTCTTTTTTGGATAAAAACGTGGTGATATAAAGAAAAAGAATAGAAGAAATAGTAAGCCCCAGCTTTGCCATTGAAATTCCAGGCCCCCCAAACATATCAGGTCCCCTCAAATATTTGGCTGTATTTTAGATCCCAGTTTTCATTTGCATTTTTTTGGGTATAACCCCCTCCCCCCAAAAAAAGTCAGGGGAGTTGACGCTATGGATTACTGCAGTCAATCACAGTCTGAATGTTTCACACCATCTAGCATACTGACTGCTTAGAAACTTGACTCTGTACTGGTTGAGGTGGTTTTAGATTTAGGATGTGTATTTAATTATTTTTATTGGCGCAGTTTTGGCACTTTGCATTCAATTCAATCCCATTGTGTACTGAGACAGCAAGATTGAGCCTATGGACTGATCAAATTACAACATGGGATTTACAGTTAAATGACATTTTTTTGTATGGAACTCTTGGAATTCAAAATTGCAAAATAAATTTCTAAACAGACAATACAAGGATACACTTTTCATATAACTCGACTAAAATTTTGATGTTAAACCTGATAAAAAGGTTGCTGTTTTAGCCAATCTAGAAGAGACAATTTAAAAAAAAATTCTGATCTTTTTTTACCCAACTATGGTGGAACATTAGACACTATATAAAGCAAATTAGTTTTTGCATGGAACCCTCCAAACATTACTCTGAATATACCAGAGTGTATCTCGCGTTTATCACTTCGTAGTACGTCAGTTAGTGAAAGTAGTTCAATTTTTAAACTAAGTCTGGGCTCAAAAAATTGTTGGTTTGCCGTCACCCGACACTAGATTTTGTAGGTGGGTCGGTCGGTCGGAATTTTTTTTTATTTTGGCGATTTTTGTCCATGGAAGGGTTAACAGTTTGTTTACGTTTAGGTAATTTTGAATAAAAAACAGAAGTGCTAGCAGGGAATTTACGACTCTTATGCTTGAGACAAACAAGATACGAGTTTTGTTTTTTTATTGTTTGAATTTTTTGAAGGAAAAAATGGCAATAAAATGTTTTGGGTCGGCAGGTTTCGAGGTAGGGTCGGTCGGGTGACAGCAAACTAACAAGTCCAGCCTAATTTTTGAAAACATGAACCAACATTTAATTTTTTGATGATATAATCCTTTTGAAGCAAGAAAGTGTGACCATGCTGATTCACAAACCAATGAAATGACATCCAAAGACAATCCTTTTAACAGGGTAGACCTATACCATGATGCATCCTGTTTTCATGGACCAACCAAATGAGAAAACCAAGGTCAAACTCATTTGTATGAGAAACATTTTCTTAATTGTCTTTTTTAAATATTTCTTTTGGTTGTGTCTGATAAAACCTGATTTTGATCAGATAAAAAATTCTCTCATCATCTCCACTTATCTCACCAACACTCTGTCGCAGCGGTCGGTTTGAAAAATCTCAAATGAGAAATTAAGACAATGACAACAGACCCTCTACGACAATGCATTTTGCTGTTAGATACTGGGTATGTGTACAATCCAAACCCTAGATCCGCCCCTGCTGTGCTTTTTCGCATAATGGTACCGTCAACTGCTCTAACTTGGGACGATTGGTCGAAACATGGGACTGGTTTATATCTGGTCTGTATTTTCACTTACTGTTAAATCTCTTTGACAACAAATTTGTTTTGATAACTCCACCAAGTTTATCAATCATACTTCTTCGTTCCTCTTACTTAGAGTGCACAGACGTGTGTTCCACTACGGATTTTTTTCATATTTTGATTTAAAAGCATACTCGGTGCAAAAGAAAAATTGTGTATTTTTTCATACACCGTTCACTAACTCAAATTAAATGCCTCTGAAGGTTCGGTGAAATGGTGGCCGAATTGCCGTACCATGTTTTTTCATATAGTCCCAAGTTAATGAAAGATTATCCAAACTCCTGGACGACCAAATCAATCGTAACCTCAGAGAAACTCTTATAATTTCGTGGAGTCCCAGGCAACTGCAATGAGTCCTGGTCAAAAACCTCCAATAAATTGGCCAAATTTCTGAGTGAAATTGATCAAAATCACTTGAGAGTCAACGATATTCTTCATGACATTGACCGTGCTCATCGACCAAACCCCAACGTGGCTGCATCAACCAAAATGAATGGTGACATTTCCGAAAGTGTGGAAAAGTGGAATCCAAGTGTTCTGGCCAACTTGGACTTGGATCAAACTGTATGGGTTACAATTATAGAATGGACGGATGCCACACTCATTGGTGACCTTTGATAAAGAAAAAATGAAGTTTATAGCTATTTCCGTTCCTGAGATCGGATGCGGACCGGCACGTATTATACTGCTTGGTGACATTTCCGAAAGTATGGAAAAGTGCTATTAAAAGGTATTGGTGACCAGTCTAACTTTTGAGTGACTGTTGTATTTTCAGAAATACTTAGTTACTCAATTTCAGTTGTAGTCGCGCGGCTGAGGTCTAAAAAAGTGGCTAGAAAATGATTTTCGTGATACACCTCTTAGATTCCACTTTTTTCGATGGAAACTCTCGAATTAGTATATGTAGATTCCAAAATCAAAAAGTTTCCACGATATTATCGTGCAAGTAACGAGTAAATGGCGATTTTTTGCGTTTCCAGGCAAAATTGCAAGGCCTGGAAATTCATGATTTTTTGGGGGTCTTCAAATTAAAAAAAGACCTATATCACATGATAGAGCTCTTCAAACTGAGCAAAAAAGTGTATTACACCAAAGTCCCAACTTCTCTAGATCAAAAGTTATGGGCCTATTTGTGGTCAAAAAGGTGTTTAATTTTGCATAAATTAATGCAGATTGTGGGGAAATTCCCTGTTTTCCATCAGTTTTTTACCACAAATAGGCCAATAAATTTTAATCTAGAGAAGTTGGGACTTTGGTGTAATACACTTTTTTGCTCAGTTTGAAGAGCTCTATCATGTGATATAGGTCTTTTTTTAATTTGAAGATCCCCCAAAAATCATGAATTTCCAGGCCTTGCAATTTTGCCTGGAAACGCAAAAAATCGCCAATTACTCGTTACTTGCACGATAATATCGTGGAAACTTTTTGATTTTGTAATCTACAAATACTAATTCGCGAGTTTCCGTTGTTTTTTTTGGAATCTAAAATATGTATCACGAAATGAAACGTTTTTCGACCTCAGCCGCGCGACTATTGGGCTGAAATAATTTTTAAGCTATAAAGTTAAACTTCATTTTTTCTTTAAAAGGTCACCAGTACCTTGTGCATCCGATCTCAAGAACAGAAATAGCCTGGATATCCAAGCTCAAAATTTTAGAAAAAACAAAAATTACCTCAACATACAAAGTTCTAAAATTATAGAGCTTGGCCTATTCCTAGAGAATGAAAGTGCAAACCCATGTTTCCAAAACTTTCCTAGTCAACTCAGGGCAGCAAAACAGAACTTAATAAAAGCAGCCTTACAAGATCTAAAACTATCTTAAACATCCAAAGATTACACCAGAGTCCATAAACAAGTTTGCATAATGCATATTATCATGACCAACCATCAGACCATGTTTTCTTGGAAAATAAACTTGCCTGTTTTCTTCTTGTTCATGTTTTCATGTAACAGAAAGCTCTATCTTCACTACCGAGTGGAGGACTATCCTATTTTTGCTTCAGAATTGCCCGGGTGTGGTATCTGTCTGTTCTATAGGTAATTGGAACCCATACCTTTTTATCTAAGCTGACATCCAGAATACCTTTTAATAGCACTTTCCATTTGAATGTGAATCAGGCGCAGCGGATCAACATTTTAAGTGGTCGGGCCACTTAATATAGTGTCTAAGGAGGCGCCACCATGGTTGGCGCCAACGGGCTAGAAAATTTTGCAAATTTCACTCCTCTAGATTGGCTAAAACAGCCCCTTTTCTTGAAGAAGATATCTTCACAAATCCATAAAATTTTTTCCAAAAGAGAAATTTAGTCAGCAAATTTATTAATGTTAGACTGTGTTTTGTAGAGCCTTAAATGATAATGTATAAAATATATTCATACAATGATTAGTCAAGATGGATGAAATATCTGAAATAAAAAGAAGTTTACAAATCGTTTTCTGTAAATTTGCCGAAAATATTTAGTCGCTCAGGTTGAACTCTAACAAACTCATTAGCAATATCAATCAGGGATAGTGAGTCTAATGTTTCTTTGTATTCGTCATAGTTCAATTTTTTTTTCTAACTGACTTTTCAAAACATTTGAAAAATTAATTTTTTACTTCAAAAAAAATTCTTTACTCTGAAAAAAAGTGGTCGGGCCATGGCCCGACCGGCCCTACCGCTGCCGCGGCGCCTGTGTGAATATAACGCTGCAAATCTGAATATGACGCTACCAATCTGACGCTAAGTTCATTTTGGTACTGCATCAAATATCAAATTAACTGGGAAAAGAAAAATGTTGTGAATTTAACGATCCTATTCGGACTAGACCAAATTTGATTTGCTGAATTTTCCAACCCTTAGTGGGACTTTGGAAGTCCAACTCCAAGGGGTAAGGGTAATTAGTAATGATCTGTTCAGATCAGAGAAATTATTAAAAATGTAACATTGGGACTGTAGATTATTTTCTGATCCGAACCTGTGGTCCATATTCCCATACATACCCTACATATCACGTTACATATCCACAACAAGCGCGTTTCAAAAATGCCTTACCAGGAACAGGAAGAGCCCATGAAAATCATGAGCAACCAAACTGTGACAAGCACTAGCTACAAAAGGCAAGAGTGAACTCGAGAAATGAAAATGAAAGCATACCGTCCGTCCGGATTTTGGCGGGAAAGCAATGAAAAATTCTTGGAATTCATATACTTAACCTGTACCAAACTCTTTCTTGCTGATGTAAGAATTCCCTCGTGGTACTTGAAGCGGTAGATACAGTTCGTTCGTTCCTGTTAAATTTTCGTTCGTTCGAATTTGTAAATAGTAAACTGCATACTGATACAGTCTGCTAAACATTAATATGGCAATATTTGATCCTCATCTTTGATTCTTTCTACAGTGATTAGATTGACACATATGGCGCGCCAAAGCGGAAATAAATACTATCTTTCATTTCACGACACTATCTTTCAGTTCGTGACACTATCTTTCATTTCGCGACACTATCTTTCATTTCGCGACACTATCTTTCATTTCGCGACACTATCTTTCATTTCGCGACACTATCTTTTATTTCGCGACACTATCTTTTATTTCGCGACACTATCTTTCATTTCGCGACACTATCTTTATTAAAACGATACTATCTTTCCAAAAAAACATTATCTTAATTGAAACAATACTATATTTTTTACGGGATACTATCTTTTTTACGGAAGCCGAGAAGTGCCATCGACAAAAAAATATTAAAAAAAATAATTAATTTTAAAATAAAAGAATATTCAATTTTAGAAAAATAAATTTGAATTCAGAGAAAAATATTTGATTTTAGAAAATAGATTTAAATTTAGAAACAAAATATTTAATTTTTAAAAATTTATTTAAATTGGGAAAAAAATATTTAAATTTAATTTTAGTAAAAAAAATTAAACTTAGAAAAATTATCAATTTAGAGAAAAAAATTTAATTTTACTTTATAAAAAATAAAACCTTAAAACATACCTTATTGGAATAGTCGAACGTGCGCACCGCACTGGGCTCAACTTCAGATTTTCCCGTTATTAGAAGGCCCAATTGTAACATTTCAAATATTTAGTATTAGGTAGCAAATATACTTTGTCCGTTTTGGCTGAAATTTGGTACACTTGTTCCTTGGGTGAATACCTGGGGGTGTTTTTATCTTAATCCAGGCCCCAAAAATCAAAATTTTCAAAAAATGAAAAAAACACCCCTAGATATTCACCCAAGGAACAAGTGTGCCAAATTTCAGCCAAATCCGACCTTTTTTGAAGTGTCCAGCCTGCCCTAAAGTTTTCGGACGGACATACATACATACATACATACATACATACATACAGACATACATACAGACATTCTCAGATTATAGCTCAACTGAAGTTGAGAACTACTTCTCGAGGGTTTTAATTTTGGCGCTTTTCGCGGTTTGTTATGTACATTAATTTTTGTTACCGAAATCTAACGCAACCGTTACCTACCTATTTATGATAATCAGAAAATTTTTTACCTACGTTGTTATTATGGGAAAAAAATGTCAGCGGAAAGTGACGAAAATTTTGAAGGGGTGACGAAATTTTTCCCCAACAAAATTTATTCCCGACATTCCATCACCTGACCAAAACTTTTTTTACCCGATTTTTTTATTCCCGACCAAAAACTTTTACTCAATTTTTCCAATTTCAAATCCAAATTTTTTACACCTTTATTAACCGAAATTAGTGTTTTATAAACGTCGAATTACAAGATCTATTTTCGAGCTAAGTGAAGAAAACCATATTATTTGGAGAGTTTAGTCACGTGAAAGTGACTAACTAAAAATAATCTTGTCTGAATAACAAAAGTCAAATCCAAAGACAAATCCAGGAAGTATGAAAAACGAATGTAAGTAAGTGTGCCGCCCAGGAGGAATCAGATCAAAAAGTTTTTCTTTTTTCAATTTTTTTCAGACGGTGGACTTTTGGTGTAAGCATGCACGGAATCAGGCAAAAAAGGTTTTCTCTTTTTTCTCTCCAAAGAAAAACTTTTTTCTTAAAACATTTTTTTTCTGAAGTGAAATGAACTTAATTTTTTCTCGAAATTAAATTGATATTTTTTTTAAATTTATTTTTTTTTACTAAACTTAAATATTTTTTTCTAAAATTAAATATTTTTTTTCTAAAATTAAATATTTTTTTCTCGATGGCACTTCTCGGCTTCCATAATAAAGATAGTATCACGTAAAAAAAGATAGTATTGTTTCAATTAAGATAATGTTTTTTTGGGAAAATAGTGTCGCCAACTGAAAGATAGTGTCGCCAACTGAAAAATAGTGTCGCCAACTGAAAGATAGTTTCGCGAACTGAAAGATAGTGCCGCGAAATGAAAGATAGTGCCGCGAAATGAAAGATAGTGCCGCGAAATGAAAGATAGTGCCGCGAAATGGAAGATAGTGTCGTGAAATGAAAGATAGTATTTATTTCCGCTTTGGCGCGCCATAGACACATGCGCGATAAAATTTCTATTATTGGTCTTCAAACAAATTTCGTGTGCGGCAACGTGAACCTGTCACATTCGAAAATTCCAAGGACAAGATGGCGGCTGCGGTGATTGTGTCAGCTGCTGATCTCTCAGAATGTGTCGAGCTACATGCGATGAGAAATTTGTTTTTAAAGCCAATTTCAAAGCTGGTTATCGTTGTTACTATGCCTGCTTTCAAAACTCCAGGTATCTCTATTTTCATTCACGACTTTTGCGCATGCATGGGTTTACACATATTTCCACAGCGTCTCAACTCAAGTGAGTTACGGCATGTCCAAGGTAAAAGTGAACCAGTTCCACTCACTTTCAAATTTTCAAACATAGCTGGAAAGAAGCGCCATATGACGTAGATTAACGTGATGGGTGTTAGAAAAATTTAACTTGAGGCTATAAGAAGTTATAGCCCAAAAACCTGTATTATGACGTCATAAACATTACGTAACATTACGTCACGAAACTTAAAATTTAAATAACTCATAAACTATTAATGATATCAATATGAAATTTTGACAGAACAAATATATCGTAATTCTCTAGAAGTAAAATTTTCAAAATCTCCTGAAAAATGATGATTTCAGCATTTTTAAGCCATTTTCGATTTTTGGCTATAAAAAATGACGTCATCATTTTTTTCAAAAGATTTTTAACTCAGAAATTTTCTTACATCAATATCTATTTGTGGTCAAAATTTGACGTTTATAAGACTATTAGTTCACGAGATATTCAAATTTTTAGTTTTATGACGTAATGTTATGTAATGTTTATGACGTCATAATACAGATTTTTGGGCTATAACTTCTTTTAGCCTCAAGTTAAATTTTTCTAACACCTATCACGTTGAACTACATCACAAGGCGCTTCTTTCCAGCTATGTTTGACATTTTGAAAGTGAGTGGAACTGGTTCACTTTTTCTTTGGACATGCCGTAACTCACTTGAGAAACACAATAGACCTTTCGCCTTTCCATCCGCCATATTGAATTGTATGCAAAAATTATGGTGGCCGAATTGCCGTGGTGAAATTCCCTCAGAAGGTATGCAAAACAAATGCAAAAAGAAAGTATTAATATAAAACTTACATGCATAATTGGCATTTAAAGTCAGTCTGGGAAATCCTCTCAATACACTGTTTAGGAGTGTCGACTGCGCACGCGTCAATCCAATTTTCCATTGTTTTGATTTTAGTGATCATGGAAAATTCACTCTCCTCCGTAAAAAAACGGTAGGTAAACATCTGGTTCTCATAAGGAAACATAGCAGAAAAACGGTAGGTAAAGAACTCCTTTTAATCATAACTTCTTTTCCTCTTGATGAATTTTTGTGAAATTTTCAGGAGAGACTTATAAAATTATCATTGATATCATGTTCAAATATCTAAATCATTCTCTTTAAAGGAGAGAAAAAAATTCACAATTTTTACATTCCTCTAACCTTTCACAGTACTAAAGTGCGCATTTTTACCTACCATTTTTACCGGCCTCTGCAATGGAGTACCGTGAAGATAGCGAGACTCCTAAACGGTGTATTGCACGCTTATGTTAGCAACTTCAGAAGATTTTTCAAATTTTAATTTTTTTCTCAAAACCTATCCTATCTTGTAGAGCTTTGAAAAAGAAAGAAAATGATGGGTCATAGACCTCCAGAGGATAAGTGGTTGTAAAGATATTCAAATTTTAGTGTCAAAAATTTGACTAAAAATGTCAAAAAAAAGGTTAGGAAAATAGCTTGGAAAAATTCAAAAAATGTGTCAAAAAAGAATAAAAAGAAATTTTCCAGTCATGCTTCTTCAATTTTGCATATCTCTTTTTCTAGTGTATCTAGAGACCTGAAATTTGGAGGGAGGATTCTTTGATGGTGTTAGAATATTATTATATAAAAATATTTGTAAAATATTTAGTATATTTAGGGGACCCGTCCATATTCATTTGACAACGCAAAACGTCAAATTGACGTTATCCTCTGAACCCCCCCACCCCCCACAGATAACGTCAAGCGATGTAACCAAAAGTTGTAGCCATTTTTCATCAAAGTTTTCCCGTTCCGTCGCAAAGTCCGTACTTGAATGTACCCGTGTGTGTATGTGTTCTTTTAACTAATGACCTTTATTTAAAAAGAAATTAAAAGCTCCACTTGGCGTAGGTCCGTACCGTGCTTTAGGCGTACGACCTTCTTTGCCCACTTGTGCGATGTGGTTCGCTCGATCGCGCAAACAATGAAAATATGATGTAATGATATCATAGCGCGAGCCAATGGGATTATGCGAGCAGCAAATTTTCATGTACTTCATACACGAATATGTTTTCGAAAGCTTATAAAGTATAGTGTGGTTGGTGGTTACAAATATCCGCAATTTTCACAAAAAGGTATACCTTTGATTTTTTATAACGTCAAACCTAACTTTTGAAAACCCCCCACCCCCTCATAACGTCAATTTGACGTTTTGCGTTGTCAAATGAATATGGACGGCTCCCCTTATCAAAATAACGAAAGATATATCTTTTTTTTTTTAAAGAAGACATTGCATTGTTTTATTTTTGTTTTTGAAGAAAAGTAGCTTGCAAAAGGTTGAAATGAGTCAAAAAAGGTGGTAGGACCCATTTTCAAGGGGCCTCTGGAAATGGAGGAACAAAAACTTATGAGTAAAGAATAAGTTTTTCTGAAAGGAGAAACCCCAAATGAAAAGAAAATCCATTTCGGCAGAAATAAATGGACATTCCCATGCTAAAGAAGCAAAAAAGTGAAAAAAACTACATGAAAATGAAAGAACTAAATTTAGCGAATGTGATTTTTGAATTCCTCACCCTTTTTCTGATAAACATACAAAGTTTCAGCCCTCAAACACATTTTCCTCCGTTTCCAGACACATTTATTCATCGAAAGTTGCAAAATGTTTTTCTCCCGTCGGCAAACAATTTTCAAAATGTTGCAAAACGTTCGGCATTTTACCAATTTGCCGTCTAGCCCGTGTCCACAGTGTTATATACCGCTGGCTTTCATTTAGTAAAAACTGGAACGCTTTAGCATACATAGAAGAAAAGTTTGAAGGGTTCAAAGTTAAAGTTAAAGTTCACTGAAAAATGAAACATTTGGTTTGACGTCAACGAAAGTTGCATGACTTCTGGAGTCGCTACTTATGTTCCGAGGGCGTAAGCGCGCAATTGCATGGTTATAATTTAAGCCCGCTCCCGCCCCAGTTGAAATTGCTTAGGGATTTCAAGGGGTTCAGAATTCTCAAATTCGGGCAAAGGCATGGTTTAACGGGCAATCCATTTTTACGGAATCTTCTTCTACGATAAATTTTGAGTAAAACTGCCCTAGGCTTTTGAAATTCAACAGAGCTTTCGGAAGGAATTGCGTGTCAAAAATATAGGAAATTTTAAAGCGTGCAATTGCACGCTTACGGCAAAAGCCGTCACCCGTCAATCTTGCTTAACGCTTACCGCCTGTTTCAGAACAATTTCGATAAGCGTGTAATTACACGCTTAAAAATTCTGCCATTTTGATAACCGTGCAATTGCGCGCTTACAGCCTCGGAACATAAGCGTGCAATTGAGAGGATTTCCCAGACTGAAAGTGTAATCTTGTAGAAGAAAGATTAAATTTGCTTCTTTTGAAAACTAGAAATAATCAAATTCGCCCATCTCTTAGAACAAGCACTTCAAAAAACCATAACATTAGACATAAACTCAAACTGAAAAATCACCCGCGAAGGTAAAAATAATCCTTATTCGGCTGACGGTAAATTATTCTCCTGGGAATAGAACCGTCAAACAGTCAAATCAAAACATCGATCTGAACCTGTTTGCGTGTTTTGAAAGTTGGTGTGTGTACTCTGTCTTCATGGAATTTTTTAATGGCATGAAAACAGAATATGCTATGTCTTTAAGAACAAATTTCTAAAAGGCTTTTTTTGTGCGGTAAATATTTCTTTTTGGATTAAGAAATCCATCTTTTATTGTTCTAATGATTATAAAATTTATTTATAAGATGCTTTGTTGTCTTTTTAATCTTTGTGTAAACTTGCATATGTTTTGCATATTTTCCAACTAAATCCAACCACGGCTTTTTCGTTCCTGTATTTTTGCATACAATTCAAGATGGCGGATGGAAAGGCAAAAAGGTTTATTTTTGAACAAGTTTTGTCTACTTACTCACATTTATTGATTGCTTGCGTCATCTCACAGCGCATTTTCCACTAGCTGTATTGAATTTTTTGATTCAAATTTTTCACTTACGTTTAACTTTTTTGAAAATCATTTTCGACCAACTCTAAGACAACCGTTTAACAAACTGTGTGTTTGTATTTTGTAGAAGGCTAGGTCATATGAACTAGATGATAATCACTGTACATCTGATTTGTTTGGAAAAGCGTGTGTCAATGTCAATGTTTGATCGAAGAGATAAGTTTTCACCAATGTCTAAACTTTTGACTATATCAGTATAGACCTAACTCTTCATACAAAAATTACGGGGAACGCATGTTTGGACTTTGTACCCTATGCTGCACACAAGCACTTAAGCCAAAGTCCCACAAAGGTGGGACAAAAATCAGTTTTTTGGAGTTTGCAAAAAAACGCCACATAGAAGATCTTTCAAATTCAAATGTGATTAGAGCAGTAAAAAATGCAACTTTTCTATTTTGCCTTTTTTTTGCAAAAGTTCTAGGAATGAAAATAAAGGGATAATAATATTTGAATACTATCCATTGATGAACTGCGGCACTATCGTAAAGCTAGAATTGCTTCGTCTTTGCTTGAGAAAATGATTGACAGATTGAAGTTTTTCACCCGTGTTGTGAGCGTTCTCGGCTCTCAAGATTCTTGCATAACTTTTTATTGCAGTACCCCCGTGTTATCCTGGTTTGACAACGGGTACATCAGAAACATGGGAATGTTTACACATGACAGGATAAGTTTCCACGAAGCACTAGCAAGAACAAAAGTTGGATTTGGGTGAAAATGGCTGAAATTGGCCTTTGACCTTTAATGTAATTTTGTTGGTAAAAGATATGGTAATTCTGTTTGGCTATATGAAAAGCTTATCTATTCCTTGTCAAGATACTTTTCATTTGAGATTGATTGCTTTACCAAACAAAAAGGATATTAAAAAGTCTTGACGGGCCATTTTTGTGTCATTTTGGTCAGCTGAACAGATTGATGCATTTCCATTGTTTTGCCTTTTGGAACACGCATGTAATCAGGATGATAAAAAAACTCATAAACTTTCTCGTATTAAATTTCTTTTCACTAATTCTTTTGTTTTGAAATAGCCCATTTTTATTTCCCTTCAGCATGGTTTTTCCAGAACTTTTCTTCAAGTCGGTATTCTTTCTAAAATTAGTTTTTTGTTTGTTTTGAAAGTGGGGATCTAAGGAGAGTCTTCATTTGCTAAAAAACGGGGAGATTCTGGTTTTTTATGTCTATCCAGAGATTCAATATACCTGATTTCGAAACTGATTGCATCAACTTTTTGGACCTACCCCGGTGGAGGTCCTATAAATTTAACCTCTGTTTGTCCGTTCGTTCGTCCGTTAGTTCGTTACCAACTGTTCTCGAGATTGGCTCATTAGTTTTTCCTGATTTTTGGCACAAAGATGCAAAATGGCAATGGCCAAAGTGTGACGGAGCCCGATTTTTCGAAAAAAAATATATTTGTCCCGGTAAATTCTTATTCGCCTTAAAAAACAGATTTTCGTATTTTGGGGAAATTCCCTTTAACCAAATAAGAAAATATAGCTTTTCTCAATGTTGACTCATTATTTTTTTTTGATTTTTTGCACAATGATGCAAAATGGCAATGCCTAAAATTAACCCCTGTTTTGTGACATTTTTGATGTCATCCACTATTTTGCTCATAGAATGAGGCCATCATGTGGCTTACATGTCAAAATACATCCATGGTTAAGCTGAATAATTTATCTACCTGTTGCAAAAAGAACGAAATTTTGTTCATTTCTATGTTTTTTACACAAAAACATTATTGATAACAATGCTCACCATCAAGCATGATTCAATTGTCAATAAAACTGATTTGTGCGACCAGAACTTTATATTTATTTTTTCCCTAAAACCCTTCCCTGTCCCCCCATCAACAATCAATGATGAATTTATTGCGTTATGCATTTTCGCTAAACGCTATATTTTCTGACTGATTTTTTTTCATTTTTCTCCTCGCATTGCTATCTATCTTTCATCATCAGGTAGGTCCATTCAGCATCTAGCTTGTTTATTAATATTTCAGAGAAAGGAAACTGTATTGGGCTGATTTTGATAGAAATGCTTTCTAACATACTCATCTTTTTGGACAAGTATTTTTATGAATGGTAGTTGAATATTCTTTTCTTGCAAAGCTTTTTTGTCCACATGTAGCCGTTTGGTATGTTTTTTGAAAAAAACGGTTTTCTTGGTTGCTTCCGTGCAAAGTTGGACCTTTCGGATTCTATTCATTCTTTTCTTCTTGTTTTTGTATGATTTTTCTGGGCTCAAAAACATTTGGTAGCAGACTAGACTGGTCGCCAACTGGGCAGGGGACTCTATAAGGTTTATTCTTTCTTAGAACCCTTTTATAAGTTTTGCCGCGCATTCTTTTGCTGGCAAGTCAAGTAAACGATAAAGCACTTTTGCAGCATCAATCTTTGATACGCATTTCTGCGAGACACTTGTGTGACTAATTGTCAATACAGAAATGAATCAAACATGACCTTTATCAGAGCTTCAGAATGAAGTTTTGAACCTTTTTAACCTCAAAAACTACTTGTTATGTACATCAATAAAAAGAGCCAATGAGTCAGAGATTAGGCTGGATTAGGAAAATATTTCAAATTTTGTAAAAATGGACTTAGGCCCCTTTTGAACTGGGGTACCTAGACTTTGGAATTTTGAATTAAGTTAGTGCAATGGAAATGTTGTTTGAATTCTTAGCGAAAGTATATTAAGTGCAAAACAATGTATTGTTCGCTGGTTTATTGGAAATTGCTTTCGAAGTGATTCAATTTAACAGACTAAAAGTACTTGCTAGGAAAAGTTCGCTGCAACTGGCTGCAAACGATATTGCATTGAGAGCATAGGGTTGATCTATGCCTTACCATGGTTTTAAGGTTGAAGCTTGGAAAGGAGGAAATTATTATTTTGAAAGTTTGATTTTGTATTCCTATGTATCGAGAATTTTTTGAAACGGGAAATACCTAAAAATACATGATTAAAAAGCAAGAAAAGCGCATGTAAAAGTTTACAAGCTTTATAGTTTTCTGACACCTTTTTCCGAGTTGCTGGTCGCTCTTTTCGAAAATACTTACATTATAATTATGTATATGTTGTTATAAAAATACATTAATCAGTAGCGTACAGTAATTATTGTTTTATATTATGAATAGATAATCACAATGTCACTTCTACTTACACAAGTTTTGCGCCCCTCCTGTCTACGCTACTGTTCATCAAAGATTAATGGAAGGATATATATTTCTAAATTCGAATCATTTTCTTTCAATCAGGTGTTACAGTCTCGAATTGGGAAGTAATGGAACGTTTGAAATCAATGGTTGCACCGGACCAATTCACTCAACTCAAAGTTGCGAAATCATCTGTTGAACTACTCACTTTTGATGCTGAAGTCGATTCCAAAACAACCCTGTCCAAATTTCTCATCAAGTTGGATGGGAAAACAATCAAATTATCGAACTTCGGTGAACCGTTACGGGTCCGAGCTGCACGTAAAAAGATTCCTTTTCCAAAACGTCACGATTGGAACACTTACTTCAAAGAAGCTCAAACGACGAACGAGAACAATCCGGGTGAACGTCCGGACACTGTTTATATCGGACACTTACCAACAAAATGGTTTGTTGAGACTGATCGAGATAATAAACCTTCGGAACTTGTTGTTGCGGCTGTGTTTTCAAAATTCGGGGAAGTCCGGGCAGTTGACATCCCGAATAATGATCCTTACCGGGAACGTATAACGATGTTGGCTGAAGCAAAGGAGAATAAGGATAACCCGGAAAAATCGGTTCCCGTTTTAGAAGCGGCTTCAGCTGCTGCGAGTGGGTTTAAAGTTTTCTCGCACAATTCGAACATTCATTTCGACTGTTACATCCAATATATGGATTACACAGGGTTCGCCAAATGTATGAAACAGCTACGAGCCAAAAAACTATTATTTATGATCGAGGACGAAAAGGGAGCTACGGCCAGCGTAGATGTTGATTTTGACAAAACACAACATATGAGTGAAAAAAATATCAAGAGACGGAACCGACGCCGCGAACGTCTGATACGTACGGACGTGGAACAAGAAGAGACGAGACGTCGTGAGCAGGAGGAAAGAGAACGTAAAGACGAGATCGAACGTCTTGAAGCACGTCGTCAACAGTTACTGGAATTAAAAGAAGTCCAAGAGCTGTTACAAGCCAAAGAACAACGCCGCGCTTTTCGGGAAGAAAAACGTAAACAGAAACGGGAAGAGAAACGGACAATCGAAAGACAACAGAAAGAACGAGAAAAGAAAACAATAGAGCTGACCGAAGCCATGAAAGTAAGTAATAATCTGGTTTAATAAGAAATCAATATCATTCATTCCTCTGGTATGATTACCTTTTTTGGCGGGAAATTAATTTTTGTGATTGGTACAATCCTTTTATTTTCCTAGATTTTTTGTGAAGGATGTACTTTGAAGAGATTAGCGAGGTTAAGTATCAAAGATAAATCAACGCGACGAACGAACGGGATTTGACCCACAACCTGCAGTAAACATGTGGACCTGCATTTTATAGAATCCAGGCTAAAACAGCTGAAGAACGAAAAACCTTGAAAATCTTCGTTGTTGAACAAAGAAGATATAACATCTACTTTGCTACCCTTACCATCTTGCAGAGAAAAGGTCCGTACGTCGCGTAGATTTATCTTTGATACTTAACCTCCCTAGTAACTTTTGTCGTAGTCACTTAAAAGGCGAAAATTAATAGTTCCGCGAAATTAGTTTGAGGTAATAGGTAAGAGGTAATCAAAATTAAATTGAATTATAATTAGACAAATTGATCGGAATTACTTTTCAACAAAATACGAAACCACCTGCTCCAAACACAAATAAATCACGATCGTCCCTTACTGCGATCGAGCGTTTCAGATTGTTTGTATTTGGTTAAATAACAAATGCCTCGCTTATTTAAAGGTCCAACGTAAAGAAGAGGCAGTCGCCATAGTAACCGAACTCTTGACTCGAATAGCCAAGCGTAAAGAAGAGGACGAGATCGCAGAGGCTAGACGACAAGCGGAGATGTTATTGAGGAAACAAATTGAAGAGAAGAAAAGGAAATTAGACGAAGAAAAGAAGAAAGAAGAGGAGTTGAAGAAGAAACAAGAAATGAGTTTAGACGACGAAGAAAAAGAACTCAAAAAACGGTAAACACTTTTCTCCTTTATTCATTCAATCTTTCGTGTTTTCTTCGTCCTATCGGTTTTTTTTTTGGTTTTTTGGCCCAGCGCTAGCGATAGGGCCTTTCATTTGCAACTTTCCGTCCGTCCTTCCGTATGTCCTTCCGTTTTGGTAGAAACGGCGCTTAAAACCAGTAACGTACTTTTTAATTTTACCGTTTGGAGAGGGAAAAGGTTTCTAAAGTCGGATACTGGCTATAAAAGATATATTTTCTGATTCCGCGCTCCTTCAAAAAAAATTTTCAAAACAAAACAAGATGGCGGTCGAAGCGAGGAGGTTGATTCATACTTTCTTGAACATTTTCTTTGCTTTAGTGGTCAAGAGACTTTCAAACCAAAGATATTTTGTAATGATTTTCTTTATAAACCTTTTTCAACATTCTGCCATATCTTAAAGTCTTTGCTCAAGTTTTCATAAAATTTTATGAGTGAAAATTCTACATTAAATCACTTTCATTTTTAGTTTCTTGTTTTCAAAAAGACTTTATTTTTAGGAAATAATGGCTTCTGATATAGAAATAAATAAACTGAAATGCAGCTCATGTGTAAATTTGAATAAGATTGGAACTTTTTCCTTGATGCTACACAAGAAAACAGTCACTTCTGGATCTGTCGCAAACAACGGTCAGTGGTGGGACGTGGTATGATTTTCAAACTCAACACAGAATTATTTCAAATAAGATGATTATGGAATACCGTGAGATTGGGTAACTTGCATCAGTGGAGGCTAACATGCATAGCCCTCAAATGAATGACCTGGCTGGTCATTAAAATACAACTACGCAGCTCCGCTTGCATCTTTACTCTACCATTTTTGTTTTGATTTAACTTTGTATTTTAATGACCAGCCAGGTCTTTCATTTGAGGGCTATGCATGTTAGCGTCCACTGATGCAAGTTACCCAATCTCACGGTATGTTAGCGGAGACTAAAATGCAGCTCGTGTGTAAATTTGAACAAGAATTTTTCTGGTTTACGGTCTGGTCCAACTAACATGCCTGTAGGGATATTTCTCCCTCCATATGTGAGTGCACCTAATTCGTTAAAAAAGCGCCCACTCGCTAACTAAGCAGAATATTCCTGGGGATTTTTTTATATTTTTCTATGGACGCATAATTTATGGGAAAAGCTGACCTTATGAAAAAAAGATAAACAAATGAAAATGAAAACACAGGTTCATTTCTAAACAAAATGGCCACTGGAAAGGAGCCTTTTTAAAATGTGGCTGATGTTTTGATGTAGTTTAAAGTAGTTTTGAAAGTTTTTTGAGTTTGTAAAATAGGTTTTATGGTAAGTTAATTACGTGTGTCTGCCTGGGTTTTGATAGTCTGTCAACAAGGGTTCACTCACAGGCAGTATCGAACAAACTGTACCCGATTTTTTTAGTTACCAGGTAAGATTTTGTTTTCTGAAATTTTGAGTCTGGATACCCAGGCTAGAATGTTATTGGAAAGTTGAATGTAGTTGAAGAAATTTTCGCGAGGGGGGGGTCCGCTGCTAAGGCCTGGGTAAAATATTTTATTGGCCAAAGACTATGACTACAGACTAAAAGGTACACGAGAGCATTCAACCGGGTGAACCTGCGCCTGTGTAGGCCCGGTTGGTAGGAGACCATTCAATAATATTCAAGCGTCTAACCAATGAGAAGTACCGCAGTGATTTTGAATTTTTTTTTTCCTGTCTTCACTTTGATCCATGTCAACGGGGTCATACATTTGCTGTTTTGCATGCTCGTTTTCAACACGTTACTTTTCGCTGGGCCTTCACGCCCAACGGGCTTCTTGTTTGGATTTTAGAAGGGGCATTTATTCTGAGAGATCGTTTATGAAATAATTTGTAACCAAGGGTGACTGAATGTGAAAACTTGTTTGACTGTTCGTTATTTTTTGAGTGCAAATGTGTCTTTTAAAAATTACAGAAGTCGGAAAACTTTAAGGATAGCAGGGTGTCTACGGGACCTTGAAAAGCTTGAAAATGAACGTGCCATACATGGTGGGCAAAAAAGTGACGAGACTAAAATGTGCTTCTTGAAGAACAATTGGTGCCATTGAAATTCGAAAACTTTGGCAGTTTGTTTTTGTCTTTGTTACACATCCCTGAAGACAATATATCATAGTTTCTACCCCCCCCCCCCTTCCTCTCGAATTTTGATGAAACCCAAACAGGAAGGTTTTGAAAGTTCCTAAGTTGGGGTTGCCATTTTAAGGGGAGGGGGTCTTTAGAAAATCAAGCAGAAAAATTCCAAATAGGGGAGTATCTTGAACCCTCTAGAAATTATGTCTATCAAAGGTATGTCTAGGTGCTTAGCACAATTAACAAAAGAGAACTGGCTCTGTTAAAATATGTATAATCTCTTATGGCGATGTCTACTACTAGTATGTTACGAAACATTTCTGAGAGCCATGCCAACTGAGTATAAAAAAAAACTTGAAAAATATCAAAACATTTGCCAAAAAACCTTGAAAACACACTTAAATAGTTAAAAATGACCCAAAAACCTTGAAAACCTTGAAAAGCCTGAGAAAAAAATCCGTAGACACCCTGGATGGGTGTTTAAAAGAAGGGGACGTTTATTCGGAGTAATAAGGTATAAATATAACGAATTCGAAGGACCCTGTAGAATTCGCGCCAAAAGCTTTTAAACTTCCCTTTAAAATACTGTTTGATTTTTAAGTTCCATTCCTCTCTCCTCTCCAGGCTGAAGAAGATCATGATGGCAAAGAAACAAAAACAGAAAGACAAAAAGAAACAGCCAAAGGGCGGTGGCGGAGGAGCTAATGATGAACCACCTTCAAAGAAGACCAAGCGAAGTTCAAAGAAGACATCCTCATCGGGGAACCCCCAGGGTGGTAGTTCATCAAAGACGTCATCGAGCTCAAGTCGAAGAAAGCGTGATCGATAAAAGGGGCATTTATTCTTCAAGGAAGTTTTTGGACGACAAAATTTATTTTGGAGTCAGGGGGCTCAGTATTTTATAAAACTTCTGAGTCCACCATTCTTCAATGAACTACTGTTATTATACAGAAACATTTTATTGGACCATTAGAATGGGTTTGGATCACTCAACATAACATTACAATTGGAAAAGAGCATCATATGTGCTGATCGTAAATTTGACTTACGATTTTAAAGTAACTTTTTGATTTGTTACTCTATTGTAGCCATGTTATGCACCTAATTAGTATTGTTGATTCGATTTGACGATAAATCGACGTCGTAGCATACTAGTAGAACTTTGCCATGGTTTATATCAGATTATGATGACAATCGATAACACTATAATTGTTATGCTTCTTTTGTGAAATACTGTTTGACCAGAATAATTTTGAAAAATGCAGATGCTTTCACAAGCTACAGTGTGAATTCTTATAACAAAACTGAAATTTTGCGTTTCCGAAGTTAAGACAAACTTAGGTTTATTGTGGTAATGTCAAACTTTTTTTTCATCTTTTAATGCTGAACTCCTTATAAAGCATTTTAAGAAAATTTCACGCTTTTTTATAGGAATAACTTCTATAAGAATATCAGGGTGAGATTTCGGAGTTAGAACAATAGAAAAATAAGAATAATGCTTACCCTCATCTCAATCTCAAAAATGGACGTTCTCTTGAGAAAGTTAAATTTCAATGTTACAGATCATTTGAATTACCTGGATTCTTTTCGTTTTCTTTTTTCAAAATGTCAGATGATTATTTTTGCTTGTCAAAATGTCAGATGCCAGGTATGTATTTTTCTTTCAAACTCACCTTTTTAATATTTTCAGTGTTGTTCCATGAACCACCACTGTCAAAACAAACCACTTTCATGTGGAAACAAAGCTTCTGTGATGAGTCTCCACAAGAAAAACTAGTGTCCAACATCGTTACATTTGCTTTTAAGAGGGTCTTTATCTTAATGTCCTTAATGGTGTTAGATTGAGAGGAAAATTTTCACTTTGGTTTTACTTTGATGAAATGTTTTTTGTTTTTTTAGATTCATTTTTCTTCTTCCAAAAGGGTATTTATGTTTTCTTCTTGCATGAATTGTTTTGTGAATTGTGAATAGTTTTTTGCAGGGTCACAGCTTCAGTGAGACTCAATAATCTCAAATGTCATTGAATTTGAATTGTCAATCAAACAGTATTACATTATTTTTTTGCTCCTTACTTGGTTCCCTAATTGCTACTGTGAGATTCTCGATGGGTCATTGATTGTGACAGGGTGTGGCAATATGGAAAGTTTACGTTAGAAAAACGTCAACCGTCGAATAGGACATTAAAATGATATTTAAACCAAAAGTACTTTAGTACGTCATGATTTGCACTATTTTTAAAGAGCTGGTGACGAAAGATGGCCGATTTCTTGACGTCTTTTTCTATTACGTTTTTCTCAATTTGTTTCGAACCTTAACCTTTACGAAAATAAATTCAAATTCAACCTTAAGCCTTCCCTTTAAACTTTGTCAACATTGTCCAATGTCATGTTTTGTTTTTTTCTTTTCGATAGAACGTCATATTCTCAAACACATTTCTGCTCCAGACTTCTAATTCACCAAAGAAGACATTTCGAGCACATTTGTAAGAAAAAGGTATTAATAAAGAATCTTTGTTAATCCAAATTAAATAAACTGTTAAGACGTTGCTAATACCCTAATCTTTATCCTATATCCCACACTAATACCCTGAGTGATAAATAACCTTTTATGCCATTTGAAGGTTGGTTTAAAAGTGTAGCATTTAGTTCTTTGGGATTCGTTGAGTTTCCTAAATTCTCCACTCATAGGACATTCTTATTCCAAACATTTGGAACCAAATTCTTCTGTATTAGCCTCCTAATAAAGATTTTCCACCCAGGACATTGTTATTCCCCCCCCCCCCCTACCCCCCGATATCATGAGATTGGTAAGTTGTAAAATTGATTCATTCGAAATTCGTGATAACGGTATGGTATCTTTGGCATAAAAGTCACTCTAAATCTTCTATATTTGGAGAAAATGGGCCATTTTAATTTAAGGGACATTTTTAGCTGATTTCAGCCTGCAATGTCTTGACCCACGTTTTTAAAAATTTCACTTTGTTTTCTTACAACTGAAAAAAAAGATATGTGTTGTTCTTGTTTATCCTGTTCCCTTTACAATATTTGAGTTCAAAACAAAAACGATTAACTGGCCCCTTTAATGGGGATTGGTCAAATTTTCAAATCCAAACAAACGTGAAAATATTTTAATTCGCTGTTGTTTCGCTATCAAAATGTTTATTTGTTCGGCGTTTTTATAGATCGAACCCCCGTCTGAAACTAATAATAGAGTTAGGAAATTTGATGTGTCCAGGGGGTTTTAGTCAACACAACTGTTACTTAGACCCTTTTGGTTGAATTATATAGGAGTTCAACATCATACGTTTGTATTTTTCAGAAAACTTTGAATTTTATGTTGGTTAAGCATTCACTTCAAGAAATCTACTGTCTTAAGTTTTACAAGTAATTAAAGAACCAAGATGAGCCCTCTGTGGCTGGCAATAATTGGATTGCTTTCATTTAGCTGTAAGTAAGGTTTTATTTTAACGTGGGTAGTCAAGTAACCGAAGAACAATTACAGAGTTTATAGGCATTTCTCGTATTTTAAAAGTGAAGCGATCTTAAAGCATGATACAGTCTGCAATAGGATTTAACATTTGAAGAAAATTAATTTTGATATTTGGCTCTGCAGACTTATACGCGACAGTGCTCGTTTTATTGATTGATCTATTCATTTTATGAATAGAAGATCACAATATTCTTATCATCATAACTGCTCCCTTTTATACACGCTACTGACTTTGTTTCAGCATAGACAAGAAAATTTTCAAAATTTTCATATCATTCTTTTTTTTCAAATTTTAGCCTTTGTTGACGGGCAAAAATATTGTGGAAAATTCTTGGTGCACAGAACCTTTGCAAAGCCAAGGTGTTTGTTGTGAAAACAAATGGGCGTGGGTGGGCGTTAGAAATGGTGCATGCTGCGGTAGCAGAGGTTACGCTCCCAGTGGTCAAATCTGTTGTGGCGGAAAAGTCAGTAGTAAAGACAGCATTTTGTCAGGTTGCTGCTATGGAAAGGTATAACCATTTTTCTCTAATACCAGATGTTTTGAAAGTCGTAGCATACAATGATCACTAAGTCACATTCTAGAAGTAAAATATCGCTCTGTCGCAAAGGCTTGTAGGATGTCATGAGCCAATATTGATCAGGCTAAGGAAACTAGCTATCAAATTTATAGTTTGGTCCCAGATTCGTCTTACACCGATCCTGGCACATGCTCAAATGCAGTGACACAGACAGTTCTTAGTGTTTACCAATACATATTCAAATAAAACATTAAATAACCATAGATACAATTATAAACAAATGTTATCCACGTCCAAATAACGCCAACGTGTTGACTAAGATTTTTTTTCTCTCTGCGAAGGCTCCTAACTCCGCAGTTTTCCATTTAGTGGGTTGCATACAGCATGCTAATTTTATATCTTTATATCTCCATTTTGCTAGGACCGGCATAACCACAATGGCCAGCAGCTAGTGTTCCCTTTGTTTTCTTTTACTAGCGTCTTTCAATTTCAGTCAATTTCAGAGTTGAATAATGTACTAGTACATTCATGACAAGGGCCTTGTAGTAAAATAGAGCAGACAGTCTTTCTCTAGCGTAGAAGAACTTGGTACATGTTAACTCTGTATATTATGTTATTCTTTTTTTTTCCAGCCTTACGAACGTAACCAGCAACATTGTTGTGGTCGTGAATTGATTGATATTGCAACACATGGATGTTGTCGTAATGAACCTTTCAATAAAGCTTTCGAAGAATGTTGTGAAGGAGAAAGAGTCCCTAATCTCTATGACGAGTAAGTCTCTCCCAAACTCGTACACAGTCCCTGGGCATAGTAGAAAATACAGCAAAAACGGTCTAGTTTATATAAACTGATATTATCCCGTAATAATTATTGTATAATCGATACCAGTCTAATTAGTTAAATAATTCAGGCCCGGTGGAAGCTGGGAGACTGGGGAGACTTTAGCCTCCCCACTTTTGAGCAAATGAGATTTTTTTCTCAAATTCCTAGCAAATTTTATTTCATTTTGAGCATTGAGCCTCCCCACTTTAACGGTTGTTCCGGCGGTTTCGAGGTCAGAATATTCTAAAATTCTTTGTATTCTAGAAAATACTCACTGGTTGCTTTTTTTTTTCTCAGCGACGTTCCTCGTGAATGTTGTGGGAAGGAGTTATACAACAAAGAGACAGATATGTGTTGTGCTAAGAAGGTGGTCAAGAAAATTGCTGGAGAACACACCAAGTGTTGTATAACTAATCCTTATGATGAACGAAGGGACGCTTGTTGTAATAAAAAGGTCAGTAAAAAGGTTTTATATTAGAACCAGTAATTTTTCATTAAGACTTGGTTGTTCTTATGATTAATGAAGTTCTTTCTAGATGTATTTTATGTGAAAGATATACTTAAGTGAAAAGCTTGAGGCATCTAGTCACCCTCTAACGAGAAAGTTTCCTGGTATGAGAACAAATTAAAGAGATTCTATCAGGAGAATATAGGGTGACAAACAGACCAGTGAGCATAAGCATTTCAATTTTGGTTTATTATACTCATCAGATTTTCGTACACGTTTTTTATAAGAACATCAAATTTTTTAAAGCCTTCGGATGTTCTTAACTTTTTGAGTTTTAAGCTTAAAAGTGTTCTTAACATGTTTTTATTTTGACCAATTTGTGAGTATTTTTTACCATTTTCCAAGAAATAGGGTGTTTTTGAGTCTACACAGCCTAAAAATGATCTTAACTTGTTCTTAAATTTTTGGCCATCGACGCCTTATGTTCTTATATAGTTTGTTCATATAAAAAACGTGTACTGCAACCTGACTGAGCAGATCGAATAGCAAAGCGCCTCACCGCCGCATTAAACTAACTCTGTCGCTAACTGAAAGATGTAAAGAAAGTGATGAAGTGATCTGCCGATCAAAATACTGTAGCGATTATGTAATAAAAACTTTGTTTTCGCTATATAGATTATTCCCAAGATACCGGGCCGCTCAGAATGCTGTCATGGCCGTATGATTGACCCACGCAAAGAATTCTGTTGCGATTTTAAAATCCAAAAACGAAAATTTGGCAAGTCTACAGGTAGGTTTCTGTCTCCATTCTTGCTATCGAGAAACTCTTTATCATTTCATTGACAGAAAATTACAGTAGAACCTCCAATTAGCGGACACTCTAAAAGGCAGACACCTCCAATTAGCGGACACTCTAAAAGGCAGAACCTCGACACCTGATTAGCGGACAAAATATTTTTCCCCGCCGTTTCCTAGTCAAATCCTTATAAAAAAGTCTCCAAAAGGCGGACACTCAATTAGCGGACACATCCATTTAGCGGACAAAAGTTTTTGCAAGGAATGGTCAAAAACCTGTTTTTTTTTCTCCAATTAGCGGACACCGAGGAAAACATAGTTTCAGACATTAAGATACAAGTAATAAGTGATTTTAAACCATTTATTTCAAACATTTTTTTGTTTTGTTTTTCAAAATTTTGTTTACAAAGATTCAGTTTTTCCTTTATCTAGTTGATAAGCTTTCCTGTGCAAGCTCTTTAGGGAAATGCCTAAAACCATAATTTCATGTTTGCGACCCCCTAGTACGGTTTAATTTCGAAATTTGAGCCTGAAACTCAAAACCCTCCAAAAGGCAGACACCTCTAATTAGTGGACACTAATCCGATTCCCCGATGGTGTCCGCTAATTAGAGGTTCCACTGATGATAAAGAGCATAACCTTACCGGAAAAAAGGCGTGCACTTACTTTTTGCTCAATCATTCCGGTGAACAATCCAGCTTTCGCCATCATAAGTTATGTAGTCCGATTTATTCCGAGTTTCAATTTACTATTTTTCCCCTATAAAGGTTGTTGTCGACTTGGCTTATGGAAGTACACCATGTATAACACCGACTCTCATATATGTTGCGCCCGTGAGTTACGCCCTCGATTTACGAAATACGCCCGTAGACATGAACGTGAGGAGGCTAAGAAGAGAATCAGCTGTTGTAACCAGGCTGCTTATGATACTAAGCATGAAATTTGTTGTGGATTAAGAGTGAGTTTTTTTAGGGAAAAATTAAACTTTTAGATAACTTTAAATTTAATCAAAGACGGAAGCTTAACGAAAAAAAGTTAATAACACAACGGTCTAAATTGTACGAAAACAGATCCGGTAGATAGAGATGGATATTCCCATGTTTTCTTCATAGCTGGGAATTTGAATTCAATTGTTTTCAAGTGGATGTTATTGTGTCATGGTTGCTAGGTCTACCGGAAATGTCTTTAAAAACTAGGTAAAGTCTTGTCGATAGAAAAGGCTAGAATTGGCATACTAGTAGGGGGAATTTTGTTAGATTTTTTGAAATCGCTCGATTTTTTTGTTAGAAGCACTTGTTATACATTTTTGGAAACTTCAACCTTAGAGAAATCGAAATTACGATGTTTCCAATTTTTTTTCGGACACTTTGGTGTAATTTTCGGACAAATATGACGGTCTCAGGCAAAAAAAATAGGGTCAAAAATGGATGAAGATTTCAGCTTGAGAAAACGGAGACCTGTTGTTTATTTTTGGAAAGCTCTCAAAAAAATTAGGATTAGAGATATATTGCAAGAATAGGTGATTTCTGTACCTAACTCGAGATATTAACCCATTGAAAAACCCGTGTTTTTCAGCCAGAAACAGCTGTTTTGTCCAGTTTTTGCGCTTTTTGAAGCTCAATATCTCGAGTTAGGTACTGAAATCACCTATTCTTGCAATATATCTCTAATCCTAATTTTTTGGGAGCTTTCCAAAAATATACAACACGGTTTCCGTTTTCTCAAGCTAAAATTTCATTAATTTTTGACCCTATGATTTTTGCCTGAGACCGTCATATTTGTCCGAAAATCACACCAAAGCGTCCAAAAAAAAATTAGAAACATCGTAATTTCGATTTCTCTAAGGTTGAAGTTTCCAAAAATGTATAACAAGTGCTTCTAACAAAACAATCGAGCGATTTTACAAAATGCCCTCTAAAGTCTGTCTCGAAATAATTTGCAGCTGGAGATAAAAATAGCTGTAACTTTTGATAGAATTCGAATCAAGATGCGATTTTGTGCTCGTTAAAAAGATATTCGTGAGTGGAATATTATCAAGTAAAAAATTTGAGAAAAAAAAGGAAAATAAAAATGAAAAATGAAGAAGAAAAAAATCAACTTCTTGTAGAAATGTGGTATAATTACCATTTTCACAGGAGTGACTCTTCAATCTTAGATCATCATCACTGTCAAAAAATTTTTCAAAAATATTCATTCAATCAAAAGATATCAAACTAAGTTTATTGCTGGTTGACTCTATAAACACTATAAAGTAGTAAAAAACGACAAAAAAACAGCCTTTTGTCGATCAACCAGCAATAAACTTTGTTCGATATCTTTTGATTGAATGAATATTTTTGAAAAATTTTTTGACACTGATGATGATCTAAGATTGAAGAGTCACTCCTGTGAAAATGGTAATTATACCACATTTCTACAAGAAGTTGATTTTTTTCTTCTTCATTTTTCATTTTCATTTTCCTTTTTTTTCTCAAATATTTTACTTCATAATATTCCACTTGCAAATATCTTTTTAACGAGCACAAAATCGCATCTTGATTCGAATTCTATCAAAAGTTACAGCTATTTTTGTCTCCAGCTGCAAATTATTTCGAGACAGACTTTACTATACCTTTTTGGAAAAAATATGGAATTAAGCAATTGCGAATAGTAAACTTTCTGGAAATAAGGAACTTTAATCCTGGCATTTGAAATTCCTAAAGATTTCTGCTCCTTTCGCTCGCAACCAAATCTTTAATTATATTACTTCTTGCTTTCTACACCTTAGGTGCATAAACGAAAGAACCGTGCTGAACGCTGTTGCGGATCAAGAACATACGACCGATCTCGTTATATTTGCTGTGATGGAAGAAAATACAGATTTAACAGAAAGAAATTGGTCGAACAGAGAGGTTGGTTCTAATCAATGAAGTATAAGCCCGGAGAGCTAAAATCAAATCTTTAACTTTTCTCAGACAAGAAAAAGTGAAGCCTTAGAATATACGCCGTATTTTTGGCGACGGATTGGATTTATCGATTTGTTTGTTGTGGAGTGGTATATTTTTAAATCTAGTGGAATTTTTTTTTTCAATCTGGAATTTGTATAAAAACTACACGGGCCGCTGAAGGCCGCGTAACTTTGGTAGGATTTAAATGGCTTCAAATCTTATCATGGATATTCGATTCTAGCTTGTAGTTCATTGATTCTAATCATCCTAGCAGACTATCTATTCTGATTGTGTCAAGATCTGTCAAGATCGCCTTCGTTTTGTTTAAAAAACATTGAATTTTTGTTAATGATTTTTTTTGACAAAAATTGACAAAAAAATCTTTTCTGTCTAATAATGCTGGACAGAAAGTCGGCCATCTAATCTAAAGCTTATTCTTTTAAAATTCGTAAGTTATATAATCATATTATTCATAGACAAAGGTTCACTCATTGAATCTTACAATACAAGGACTTATCTATGTTGTTTTTTTCTAATTTAAGGGAATACTTATTGCTGTGGAAAACGAAAATACGATAGACGAAGAGCTCAATGTATATTGGCCAAGAAGAACTATAAAATAGTGTCACTCAATTGGAAAAAACCGAAAACCCCAAACAAGTCAAATAAGATACCGTCAATTGAAATCTTCTTAGCTGGAACAACATCAAAACCATTCAAGCCTGAAGTCTTCACGCTACCAACCGTAGATCCAGACTTTGACCCGTTTGGCGCTTGGAATAAGAAAACGACGAGCAGACCGAAAATTCTGAGTAAGAAGTCGGACCCGTTCGTTCTACCAACGTTCGATCCGAATGGTGGCTTGGACCCCTTTGAAGCGTGGAAAAATTCCAAAAAAACGACGCCGCGCCCTAACACTACTCCAAACCCGTTTGTGCTACCAAACCTCGGAACATTGGACCCCTTTGAAGCCTGGGCAAACAAGAAAACGACACACAGCCCAAACACTACTCCGAACCCGTTTGCGCTACCAAACCTCGGAACATTGGACCCATTTGAAGCCTGGGCAAACAAGAAAACGACGCATAGCCTGAACACCACTCCAAACCCGTTTGTGCTACCAAACCTCGGAACATTGGACCCCTTTGAAGCCTGGGCAAACAAGAAAACGACGCGTAGCCCAAACACCACTCCAAACCCGTTTGTTGCTACCAGATTTCGGAAAACTCGACCCATTTGCTGAATGGTCGAACAAAGAAACCTCTATCAAAACGACTCGTCCATCTCGTTTTATTGCCCCAAACTATCTTAAAGAAATTGCTAAAAACGCCAATAAAGACAAAACACACTCTCTATTGGAGCTTGACCTCTTAAAAGAACTTGATAGGTTTGAGGGTAAGAACGCCCGCGGTTAAAATGAACGCCCCGTGTGTAGGCTCGGATGCCTTGTAGTGTAAAATGGTAAATGGTGGACACACTATATGACACTGTAAAATGCGTAGTATATTCTCTCTATATAAAGAGCGATATTAGTAATATTTCTACCAAAATAATTCTTATGTTTTAAAATGTATATAAATTATTTCAAAAGACCCAGTTGGGATGGGATTACCGCTTTAATCGAACTTTTGGGTAATTTTCTCCTCTCAGGTGGAAGAACTAAAACGACAATCTACTATCCTAACACCTTAACAAACCCCTAATAATTATTCTCTCGACCCCAGTGGCGAAAAACTCTCTAAAGTTTCGAGCTTCAAACAGATTCTATAAAATATACGAACTACAGCTTTTTGTATTACATGATACAAAGTTTTTTAAATATAAATTATTCTAAATGAAAGAAGCTTTGTCTTTCTTCAAAAGTCATTTACACGCTTTTTTATATATAAGAATGTACTTTGGACGAGGGTCAAGTATTCTTAAGAAAGTGCAAAATTGAGGGTGAAATTTTTTAGATTTGACTTTTTACAAACATGAGAAATGATCAATTTTGAGAGTTTTGGACTTTTAAATGAACATTTGGAGCTAAAATTACATTTCTGCCTCAAAGTTTAAATTCAAGTCTAACAAAGGAAGCAGTTTTGTTCTGTTAACCAAATTCTGTAAAACTCACCCTAGAGGGTATTCTTAGGGTATTCTTATGAATCCGTTAATTTTCACCCTGATATTCTTATAGAAGATATTCTTATAAAAAAAAGCGTGTATTGTACTCCTGAGATTTTTTTTCTCATTCAAAACACCCCTGTCTCACAGGCCCGGTGGAACTTTTTTCGTCAGTGGGGATTAAAACTTCTAATGAAATCCCAATGGAAATGGAAATTCTATTGTTCCAAGGTTATAAAAAACCTTTGGTTTGGAGTACAATTTTTAAACATAAAATTTCGAATGGGGAAGTCAATTTCCCAGTGGGTTTGAAATTTTAGGGTATTTTTCCACCGGGGACGAATTTTTTGCTAAATTTTCCACTGGGGCTGGGGTCCCTGCGGGTCTGTGACACAGGGGTGTTTTAAGTCAAAAACTGTGTTTTAAATAAGAGTGATACTGTTTGCTTACTCATCAATTTTAATTTACAAGCTTTCTCACATTGAATTGATACGGATGTGGAGCAAGATTGGTCCGAAAGAGGAAAATAATGACATTTTTTGCTTATATCAGCACAATATAAAAATAGGGAGACACTGTCCTCATACGAAACATGTGCCTGATATGAAAGGTGAAATGGGAACACTTATGCGAAAATGAAACCTGTAAGTCGCTCAATAAGTTTGATATTTTCTCAACTTTTGACGATGCTTTTGAAATATTTTCGAATTTCTTTATTTCTGTAGATATAGACTAGTGAGTTGATACCATTATTTGCCAACCAGAGTAGGAAAGTTACATTCTTTGCCACTTTATCTGAATGCCATACAATCTGCACAACGAGATAGACCGTGAATGGTAAACAACATAGCAAGTAACAGAGCGTTAACAATACTAAAGTCATTACAGCGTGTTTCTTACGTTTGAGAGATTGAAATTCTGCTCTGTTTATTACTGACAATGTTTTTCCTGGCTCTGTGGTACATGTGTTTCTTGTAGCTAATTCCTCTAAAGTCTTGTTGGCATGTCTCTTACTTTTCGGAGATCGAAACTCTACTTTGTTTATTGATGATGATGTTTTAACTGGCTCGATGTTTTTAGTTTTAGAAATCTTACTGGTTTCGAAGTTCTGGGACATTCTTTAGTGAGAGGTTTCCATGTGATGACTTGTCCTTTTCGCGTTTAAGTCGACTTTGTTGTTTATCTTCTGTCGTATTGTTGTTCTTTAATCCAATACTTTGTGTTTGAGATTTTTCGTCGTCGTTCAAAATGGTAGCTTTTTGCTGACGTATTACACCTACTCCATCGTTCAAAATGAATGATTCTTGCTGACGTATTATACCTGTTCCATCGTTCAAAATAGTTGATTCTTGGCCAACTACATCCCTTTGTTCCTTACTTTCTTGCCTTTGTAGTTGAACACTCGATATAGGGGCATTATCTTTCAACGTCAATAGCAAAGACTTACTTTGACGTTTTAAATGTACCAATGACAAGAAATTCAACAAAATCACAAACAGTAACACCAAAACAAAGAATGTTGGACCAATAACTCTATTCACCAAATATACTCTCTCAAATGTCACTTCATTGCTAAGGGATGCAATAACTAACCAAGCCATTACAACATTATAGCCAGAAATGATAGTCAATTGTACAATCAAAGATACATACACTTTCCAAGGGTCGATCACCACAAAAGGTTTCTTTAGAGATAAGAACCTCAGAATCGATATGGTTCCAAAAGCAAATATCCCTAAAGCGTTGACATTACTGGTGAAGAAAACAAGTAAAGTCATTGCTGTAAGACTCTCAGG
This sequence comes from Clytia hemisphaerica, assembly GCF_902728285.1. NCBI lineage: Eukaryota > Metazoa > Cnidaria > Hydrozoa > Leptothecata > Clytiidae > Clytia > Clytia hemisphaerica. Next base: position 872,202 of record NW_027103334.1, read on the forward strand.
TTGCCAGATTTGAAGAGTGAAGAACGGTATATAACAAAGCATATCTAACACGGACAGATATATAAAGATCTTGCTACTCATATTAAGCTTGGTGGTCTTCACTCTCAACAATCCAATGATTAAAGCACTGTTTGTACTAGCGATGAAAATGAATAATAAAATACTGACAGATATCGGTAACGGATCGGAGATACTTGACATATCGGTTCCATTGTTGGTGATATCATCAAGCATAGTGTATAGTGTTTTTATTCTTCGGTGTTTTTTTAGTATTATATTGTTGCTTTTATGTATCGTAAAAGTTTTTTTAACAATAATAAAGAGAATGTGCCGGAAAATTTCGCCGAAGCAAACGTGCCTTTCCCAAGTTAAATGCAACGGTTAACGTGATGATATTTTCAATGAATTTCTACTTTGCTTGCGTTTTTGCTTTGCTCACTCATTAGTATTTTACTAATAGTGTAACTCTAGAGAGAGAGGTAGGATTCAACCGGTTGTCAAATGAAACACGAACGGGCTTTGATAAGTGATAAAATCAACAAAAGAAGCTTTTACATGTTTACACAGTTTTTCATAATAGCAATCTAAGAACATAAGCTTACCAATGGCCAAAGCATTAAAAACAATTTAAGAATATTTCAAGGTTTTATGACTCTAAACTGCGAAATTTCTTATATATTAGAAAATTTGCAGAAAAATACTAACAAAATGGTGAAATTAAGAACATTTATAAGCTTTAAACTCAAAAACTTCCCAAGGCTTGAAAAATTCTGGATATTCTTATAAAAAAAACGTGTAGACATGAGATTACGAAAAACATTTTAGGCCATTTTAGGCCATTTTAGGCTTCATTCTAACTAAATATTTGGATAATCTATTTGAATTGTAACATAAAACTCAGGTGATTTTTAATAATCAATCTCCGGATATCTTTCATATACAATCTCACAAACCCACTGGGAATTCTTCCCACTAGAGAAATTGATTAAAATATCGTCCCTAGTGGAATACTATACTCTAATTTTGGTCCCTGCTGAAAATAATCAGATAAGCAAATCCCACTGCAAAATATTGTGCTACTTTTCATCCTCACGGAATTTTCTGGCTAGAATGCCAATGGAGTTCAAATTCCCAGCCACAAAAACATGAAAATATCAATCCCCATCGTGTTTTTGGTCCATTATTTTTACCTTCAATGGCTGATAAAATCCCAACGGGTCTGTGAGAAGAGGGGGTTTATATAGATGCAAGCATGTCCGATTTTTTTCAAGAACCGATCAACCTCGTCTTCGTGTATTCCAGATTACTGATGGATGCCAGAGAACTCTCTGCTTCTTAGTCTACACAATAGACAGATCCAGGCTTTTAGGCCTTACTCTTGGTCTATAGGCACCGGGAATTGCTTATTATGATTAAAACCTCAGTGCGCATGCGATTTATCTGGAGAATTTCAATATGCAAAACAAGAGTAGTGCGCATATTCCGAAGAGTAGGAGTTTTACGCTCGAAACGAAGGAAGATATGACGTAGCCTATCTGCTTCTGTATGCTGATGCGAATTCCCCCTCTCATCATAGTCATTACAAAAACACTGGTCTGGAAGGCTGTTGTCTCTTGTTTTATTGTAAAACGATGGAGCTTACGTACCAAAATCGATTTATATTGCAAACTTTTTGATCATGTGATTAGAAAATAGACCAATCCCAATTGCAAGTTTATGTATCTATTTGCCCTTTTGAGGACGGAGGATGGTAGGGTGACTGAAGTGATTTGGAACACAACCTGCAGTTCTGACGAGAAAAATTGTAGACGGTGAAAGTGCTGATTACCGTCGTCCTCAGTTAATTAGGATGTAGATAGACGATGCTATCGTCCGTATATTATTATGACATAACATAAAGTTTGTATATTATAAAACGTAATATGTTTCGCGGCGGATAGAGTCTGTGTTTAAGACAACAGCTACCCCCGAAAAAAATTCCCGTCTTCACGTTTGTTCCTCTTAGATGAAACTCGTCTTAGACTATAGCATAGTCTAGGATGTAGATAGATTAGAAATCTTGCCGTCCCTGTCGCAGAAAGCACAGAAACATAAACTATCGTACCGCTACCTGAAATTTAAGCTGTGAAGACGGACTGTAAGAGTTTTATCGCGCATGTCTCAATAACATTAATATCCACAGAACCGTTGGATCCATACATCCCCTCTGATATGTTTTGATATAGGGGCTACTGATCGTGTATAAAATTCCCTTCCGAAAATTACCCCCCGTCTTCTCTTTGAAAGTTTTGTAATCAGTTTTAAGCTCTTTAAATATACTTTGATCGATTCTTAATTAAAGTCTTCATAACTCGAACACGCACTGGGAACACACAAATTTGTTCGAGTTAAAAAGATTTCGAGGCATCGGTGGCAATGGCAGATTTAAGACAATAAAGACATTGCTACGTCGGGAAACATGTGAAGGTAGTGCAACGCGCTCGTTAAAAGACAATGAAATTACAATAAAAATCTCTTACTCTGATAAGCTCGACGTAGTTTTTAAAGCCGCTTATTGAAGGGACCGTAAAAGGTGTTCGAGTTAATAAGGATATCTTATCGGTGAAAATTTTCGTCGGGGGAAAATCCGTCACTTGCTGGTAGTTGGTAAACGCATTAAGGCCGGGGAAAATTTTCGTCGGGGAAAATATTCGTCAGTTGTCCAAAATTTCGTCACTTTTCCCCGACGAAGTTTTCCTCGATAAGGTACATTCGAGTTTTAGAGGTTCGAGACTCCACTGTATATAAAGATATGCATGTTTTGTTTTGAGATTATAGTTGTTCACTGAATCTATTCTACCTTTGTTTACTGTGATTTGATTGGTGTACGGCTTCATGAACTTCTAACGACTGGACGGAGAGCTCCTCATATATGCGCGTAGTTTTCATTGTTTCAAATAAATAGGATGATGACGTTCTGTTCACGTGATATTGCATCAGAAAAAGTCGAGGTCTCGATAACCCAGTTGTTGTGATTTGTATGAATGTCGGGCAAAAAAACATATCAGTGTGAAGTGGAAATTTTTGACTTTTACAAGCTTTTTCATCAAAATATCGACAATATCTATTGGCAATCTTTTAAATACAGATTCACATCCAAATATAAAGGTAGGAGTTGAAATATTATTTCTTTTTTCTATGAAAAGAGAGGGAAAAGTATGTTGTTGGAATGAGAAGGCTGACAGGCTGATGAGGGGTTTCTCGACTCTCTAACTAAAATCATTAAATTTTTTTTTGATTTTCACAAATCTTCCCTCTATACATTACTGATAGTACAGGAAACAATTTAGCAAATGTGCTTTCGAAGAACTACTACCCTACTACCTTCACTGTCCTTCACTCAAATGTATAGAAAATTAAATAATATATACCTTGTCAAAATTGCTTTTTTTAAAGAGTACATTTTTTTACATTTTTAGGATTCTCATTCTGTGGTGTCAACAACAGAAAATGGTTATATCCACGACTAACATTTATTCATTGAACGGGATTTGTATGAGGAGCAGATGAAAGATGTTGATGTCAAGAAAGATGAATTACATGTATTTACGATAAATCATACGTTATGATGTTTGACGTTACTCCCCAGCTGTATTGATCTAAATCAATGTCATTAATCAACTGGTCAAATTCTAATAAAAAGCAAAGCTTTTAAGAGAGTTTGTTATTAAATCTCTCACACACGCAGAAAAAAATCGATATCCATTTCTTTAAATTGACATTATAATGACAGGACTTATTTGGAAATGAATTTCTAAATTGAACATGTGATCGTTGGTAATTATATATGACTTTCCTGACTATACTTTATGTCAGTTTGGTCAAACTTTGTTAAAATATTGGAAAATACACATGAAAGACTGCAATGGAATAATGGTCAGCTTTTTTGTTATTTTGTTTGCTGACAATATTGACACTCCCAGCGATGGTAAGGTCATAGCTGCACAATGACCAAAATTTGTACGTGAACATAAATTGGCAGTAGTGACTCTGGAAATGTAGTGGCAAAAATCAATTTTTATTTAGAAAATTTTATTTCAAAAATTTTGATTGAATTTTACTTATGTTATTTTTGGTATGAAAACTTTTTTCTACTGTAATTAGGATGATTTTAATTTATTAGACTGAAACAAAGATTAATTTCAAAAGCTTTATAAAAATATTGGAGTCCAAAACAACAGTGCTGACATTCTGCTGAATGTATTTAAATTTTACTTTAATTTTGAGGTGGTATTTCGGTTAAGAAAGGGCTGAGCTATCTAGAAATTAGTTCAAACATATTTTAGATGAATTTTATTGATTTACTAATTTTATGTACAATTTTTTTTAATGTTTACAGGATATAAATCTCTATGCTGTGGAATTTAATCAAATTAATTTGATAAAGTGTACCACATTTGATCATCTTTTAAATTTTCGCAAAGCATAAATTACAGTATTTCAAGACCTAAATCATGTGTGTGCATATCTTTTTCAATTTTACAATTTCTGAAATGAAACCTGTTTAATACCACATTTCAACAACATTTCACAATTTTAATTTAGAAATTTTTTGGCCATTTAAAAAAAAAAACACCTAATTTTTTCAGCAAAAGTTTTGTACAAGTTAATACCTCAAAATTTTTACTTTTTTTTAATTGAGCAAAAGTTTTATGAAATTTTAAATCTGTACAGGCAAAAGAAGTTTTTGTACGAGGCATTCTGGTACGCCTGGTGCTTAGAGTGTTATCAGTTTTTTGTTTAACCACTTGTGTCACTAAATACCATAAATAAATATCTTAGATTTTATCATACATCCAGATAGACCTCCTAGTAGTAAGTACACCTAATATAAAATTGGCAATTTGTAATATTTCTACTGATTTTATGTATATAAGGGAACAAAATTAATAACTTTTCCTAATTTGGGTAGAAAAAAGGAGTGACATAAGTGAAATTTTGGAAGCAAAAGTTTGGGTATAAAAGAGAAATCCCAAAATCAGACCAGACATTAAACTTGTTTTAATTTTTCTTTAGATGAAATATATTTACCAGGACCCTTGTTAACTGGTACAAAAATCTAATTTAAAAATTATACAATTTTTTTCAAAGACAATAATATTCATTTTATTATAGGTGTTCCTATAGAATATTTTAGCCAATATGCTTGTCTCTCCCTAGTCAGAGTATGAATGAAATCAGACAAAAATACTGAAGATACAAAAAACATTAAATAATTTTCAAATGAGGTCTAAGTGCAAAATATCCTGCAAATGCTCATTTAAAAACTTCAAAAAATTGAAGTAAATTTTAAGAAATTAATATAAGGTCTGATAAAATATATATGAAAAATAAAATCATAATTTCTTGTATCAGTGAGGGAATCATGCAGTTATTACTTTAACCGGATTAAATTTCGTGAGATTAAATTTTGCGAGCTAAAAAAATCACGAAATTTTCTGGATTTAATTTCGCATGTCAGAGTTTTGAAATATTTCGCGAATAAGCCAGAAAACAGCTGAAAATAGGCATTTTTTGCCAAAAATGGAGACTTGGAACTAGTTTCTCCGCCAAAAATACAATTTTAAAAGTTTTGTGGTGGATTTAATTTGACGAACCAGGAATCTCACGCATGTTCACGAGTTTTAATTTCGCGAAAATGGCAAAAATTCACGAAATCGCGAAATTTAATCTCGCGAAAATTAATCGGATTAAAGTATATACAGTGTGCAAATTCATTCTAAAGAGCAGAAAATTTGAAAGCAAAATGTAAAAAATTACTGTAATTCCATCAGAAATCTATCAATGTATATATACCACAAATACCAGAAAAATAACCACACATCATTTGTCCACCCCAGTTAGTCTTTTGTTGTCAAACATTGATGTTTACTGTAACGGTTCATGTGTCTCTTATAAGGGCATGAAATGCAAATGCTGTAGATCTCAACTTTATATTTGATTATAGATTGCATCCATTTAAACTTTTAAAAAATGTCATTAAAATGTTAATATTTTCAAAACATCATCAAACCGGTTCAACGACAAATTTTCCAAATAAATACATAGATTTGCCGATTGATTCAAATGGTTGCATCTCTTAAAAAATGTTTCTCCAGCATGGTTTACGTTTGTAGTCCGTAGTTACGTTAAAGCTTGACAATGTTTCGCCCAATCTGTTTCCAATCTTTTTATAGCCATCCTGTAAAATAGAACAAAAATTCATTATTTTTAGTTTGACAACAATGTTACAGTATGACATTAATTTTCATTTGATAACAATGTAACAGATTTATCAGGGACACACCAATAAATTTATTGCTCTTAAATTATGGCTGGAATGCAGACGTCCTGCAAATTCAGTAAATATTTGAATAAAATTTGTGTGGGATGGAATGATGCTAAGGGGTATTTCAGAACTATATAGAATTTCTAAACTTTAGAATCCCAGCAAAGTACGATGCTGGCAGCATTTTTGACATTATATTTATTATCTTCCAGCTTTGTATTTCCACAAAGCGCAATAATTTTCTATTTGGTTGAGTTGCAGGAGGCTTTAGAGGCCTATTCTCGCAACTATAGACGCTTACTAATAAGAAACTAGTCAAACCTTTGTAGTACCAAACCAACACGTCAATTCTGCAAAATTAGCATCATGTTTAATAACCCCTACTGTACACTATACCCAGTACAGTCACACAGTTCAGAGATCAAAGAGATGAACAAACAGGTTAAAAATTACTTACTTTTTTATCAACTCAGCCAACTTGCCAGCTTGCCAGTGCAAAATGCATATCCAGATCAGAAAGTCAGTGGATGCCACTCAAAATATCCAAGATCTCTTAGTCTTTCTTTACCAATCAATTTTCTGTATTCCTTCTTTATATCCAGTTTCTGGTTTAGATTTGAACATGATTGAATCAATTTTGAAATTAAATTTTTCAAGAAGTTCGAAACTTTGGTTTCTGCACCAGCGGGAGGTGAATGAGGCAAAAACAGCTTGACAACAACGTCATTTCAGCATGATTTTCAAATCAAATTTAGTGGAGCTTCTAGGCCATGAATGGGTGTGAATCCCATTTGATTCTTTCAAGAAACCCTTGATCTATCACCAGTTGACCATTCATTCCCATTCAGTCAAATAAGCCAAGATCCAGGTCCATCTCTGACCACAACAAATTAAAAATAAAAGCCTGTCGGATTTTAAAAGGTGCAAGTGTCGGATGACTTGTCTCGATGAATGTAAAGTTTGAGATTGATTCCTTTTGGATGTTGGTACATGAATCATATTCAAATTCACCAATCAAAACCCCATAGTGATAGCATAAGCACGAAGAAAGATATATCAGTTTCTTTGGTTGTTATGCAAGCCATGTCGGGAAAAAAATTTTCGACGCCATGTTGAAAATCACCAAAATTCAATTTTTTGGCGGCAACGCGCTCTCTGCAAAAAGGAAAAAGCCGCGCTTTGTTTTTGAAACAATGAGTTCTCCGTCCAGTCGTTAGAAGTTCATGACGGCTTCATCCAACATCCTGGATGATTACCATGGTTACTTTTGTTCTAGCTGAGTGAGCTTTGATGAATGCAATCGGGATCTGTCTTTTACTGTACGTGGCATAATATTCATTAGACGATGTTATCGTCCATTACAGTGATAGTAAAGGCGAGAAAATACCGACTGTAAACTCTTTTCGGCAAAAAAACCCGTTTGCGAATTTTCTTTGGCTTTGGGCTCTTTTAGATGGTGACCCGTCTTTCACAGTACGTGGCAGAATATTCATACGCTTTGATATACTCATGGAGACAAACTCGCTATAATAAGAGTATTCATATTTGAAATGGGAATCTCCAAATACCAGCGCATATTATCGGCGTTCTGATTGTTGTACGGATAGCGCCACATATCTAAAACGAATTGTTTTAAACCAGGACCAATTTTCAATAACTTTTTTGTTATCGGTTGCGGAGAATCCACCCTAGATAGATGAATAGTCTGTCGTGCAAAGAAGCTTCTAAAAGAAGTACTAAAACATTGATATTATACCGGTCCAAACAACAGACAATATACCACAAATAAGAAGTTTTATAAACAACTAAGAATTGGCTGATACAATACTGAACACTTTGCCAACATTTAAATATAAATAACAGATAAAAGAAGAATTAGGTCTTGAGAAGTTGTTCAGTAGCAATAATAGCCGCGACGTCACAAGGCTATCATTGCTACTGCAGTGCAAAGAAAACCGAAGTACAACACTTCAATCAGGACGCTCCGACCTAAATTATATCAGCCAAAAATGGTGAAATCATAATCAATAATTTCAAATACCCGTCGCCTCGTGTGGACAATAAAGAGCTCACTACAATCATGATCGTAATATTTGAGGAAAAAAGAATCCACAGGAGTTTTGAACCCAATCGATTGTAAATGCTCTAAAGTAGTTGAGGTGGTGTTACTTGGTTTACATAGGCTTAAGACAAAAATGGTCCAATAAAGGCTCATAGTCTGGAGGTATGGAAGCCGACAAGGGTCAACGAGCGATTTCTTCCGAAACCTGTCGAGATTTCTTTCAAGCTGTCGAGATTTCTTTCAAACTGTCGAGATTTCTTTCAAACTGTCGCGTTCTCAAAAACTGTCGCGTTCCCAAAAAACTGTCGCGTTCCTAAAAACTGTCGCGTTCCCAAAAACTGTCGCGTTCCCAAAAACTGTCGCGTTCCCAAAAACTGTCGCGTTCCCAAAAAACTGTCGCGTTCCCAACAACTGTCGCGCTCCCAAAAACTGTCGCGTTCCCAAGAATTCTCGCGTTCCCAAAAACTATTCAGGGAATCCTCTTTTGTAGCCTCGTGGCGCGAATTCATATCATATCAGTCCTTTTTTCTTCTTTCTCATTTGACGATGTTTTGTCACTTGTGTGGCCATGATGTTCGTGGTATTTTTTGTGGAAACTGTGGCACAAAAAAACGAAATAAGGATGTAAATAATCTTGGAACAGAAAGAGAAATAATCGAACACTACTTCAAGAGAGGCTTTCAATATGAATCGATTCTATTATTCCTAAGATATAACCATAGATTGACCATGAGTTTAAGTACATTAAAACGAAGATTGAGACATTATGGTTTGTGTAAGGCTGGTGGTGAGGTCGACGATGATCAACTTCGACAGATCATTAGTAATGAAATTGAGGGACCAGGAGCTCAGCTTGGTTACCGTGGAATGTGGAACAAAGTGAGAACAACTTACAATATTTCAACTCCAAGAGACACCGTGATGAGGCTTTTAAAGGAAATCGACCCTGAAGGTACGGAACAAAGAAAGGCTAGAAAGTTAAAAAGGCGAGTTTATCAATCGAATGGTCCTAATCATGCATGGCATATAGACGGTTATGATAAATTGAAGCCTTACGGGCTCCCCATTCATGGTTGTGTTGATGGGTTTTCAAGAAAGATTTTATGGCTCAAGGTTTGCAAGTCAAACAACAACCCAAATTTAATGGCTAGCTTTTTTGTTAACTCAATTAAAGAATTCAAAGTGGCTCCAAGGGTGGTACAAACAGATTGTGGTACTGAAAATGGTCTTGTGGCTACCATCCAATCTCACCTTCACAACGATGCCGCAGCTCATCGTTATGGTAAATCAGTATCTAATCAGAGAATTGAAAATTGGTGGTCACATCAACGGCGCGGTTACACTAATTGGATTATCAACTTCTTCAAAGAATTGGTAGACGAGGGAGTGCTTTCTCTCGGAAACAATTTGCATTTGAATTGTGTATGGTTCGTCTTTTCGTCATTTTTACAAAAAGAATTGAACACGGTCAAGGAAGAATGGAACAATCACTTTATTAGAAAATCTCATCACAGTTTAGTTAATGGAATCCCTGATGAGCTTTATTTTTTGCCAGAAACAAGAGACTACGAGGATTGTGGATTAACTATGACAGAGGATCAAATGCAACAGTATTTAGAGCAAAATGAAATCGTTAACCAAGTTGGAAGAGTTGAAAATAATGACGAGGAAAGTGACATTTTCGAGTTTTGTCAACTCATAGTTGATCATTTTGGCTACGAGCACCCACCTAGGGACTGGAAGTGTGCAAAAGAACTATTACAAGTGATTATCAACCATCTGAACCGATAAAATATATTTTAACATCCTTATAATATTTACAAATATAAAGTGATCTAAATAAAAAGATCTAAAAAAGGTAGAAAAAACAAGGTCTCCATAAATTATTTTTAATAGCATTTGTCTCGTCAGTGTTCAAATAAATATCTCCTATGAATACAAACTGGAAAAGCATGGCAGACGATACTTTTGAACTTTTAAATAATTAACGCTGGAGGAGCAATTTCGAGTTGTGATCTATGTAAATTGCCAACCCATTTTCAGAAATCGAAAAAAATGACCTGAAAAAAAATGACCAATAAAAATTCAATGAGCTCCTGTGGGCTGAATAATTCTTCAAACGTCTAAAACTTGGTGTCCATTGGATGCAGAATTTAATGCAATAAAAAACAAGCAACCGTTTCTGTATCGAAAGTTATGGGGCTACTACCTCGGTAGAATGTCTTAACGAAAAAAAATACAGTTGACGCTCTCCAACTCGATTTTCAAGGGTAATCGGATTTTCATCGAATACAGGAGTGTATCGAAAATAGAGCTAGGAACGAAAAATATAAGCGAGGCTCAATCATCGGTTTAACCGTGAATCAGGAAAAATATAGAATACATTGTTGAAAACTTAAAATTTATGGCAGAAAACTTTCAATATTTTCCTGTTTTTAGAAGTTTTGAAAAATACCAACCAGACAGGTGGCCGATAGAATTTCAAAATTTTAATTCCAATTCCAACACAAAAAAATTGAAAAGCCTAATTTGGAATTCCGTCCTAGGCCACCAAACACACCAAATCGAATAAGAGAGCGAAAAACCTTCACGAGACTGCAAATTTCCATCGAAAACGGGAGCTTCTCAAATAATAGAATGTCGAATTAGAAAGCGTCAACTGTAATAATAAACAAAACTAAAAATTACCATACATGGTAAACTCTGTTCCATACCTAATTCAACATAAAAATTATTTTTAAGCCAGTTTAAGCAAAAAATAAAAATAATCTGGATACAACAAAACATTTCATTTTTCTCGGTAAATAAAAACTAAAAAAAAAAGAACTAAACTAGTATTACCGTATGGCTTCTAGTTAACGCCGTCCCCTAAATGGAAAAAGTCTCATCTCTTCGTAACTACAGTTTTGAGGCTAAAAGAGACCAGAAAAAGCAAAAAAGATTTTGCTCTGAAAACTGATTCTCGAAAAGAATTTAACAAACAAATTCCTTTGAATAAAAATGCTCTTAAAATTCCTAAGATTTTTTTAAAATAACCGGGGCGTTTATTATACGGAGTGCAAGTTAACAAAATCATAAAAATCTACTCAAGATGCCTTTAGAAAGAGACTTGAAAGGAAACTGATGGTAGGGGAATAACCCCCGAATAACGGAAGAGAGTGAAGATATAAATACAAAGAAAAAGACCTGCAATGGTACCGATTGGAAAATGATGAAATTTTCTACAATTTGAGTAGGATCAAAACCAAAAAAAAGAAGTCCCACAGATTAATATCAAAAGATTTCTCTTCAACTACACCCAGTTCCTTAAAAGTCTCCACTGAATTTCTTTTCTACAAAAACATGAAAACAATTGAAATGATCAACGTTCTTTGATATTTAAGACAATTGGAATCCCGACCCTTTCTTCATAGCCGAAACAAAAGATTCCATCATTTGCTCTTCAGTTTGTATATGGACTGGAATTTTCACATACAATGCACATGTGCTGACTGTGGGTAAACAGGCACAGGCCGTCCCGTTTGGAGAAAGGCCACAGTCATGTTTTAAAATATATTTTCATCTTGTCTGCCGGTAGACCAACAGGAGGGATCGTTTCGCATCCCGTCAGAAACTTCATTAATATTGGTGCCGGAATTAGGGTAGATTCTAAATAAAAAGATCAAAATGTATAATTATTGACAACGAACCCCTCGAAGAAAAATTAAGTTAAAGTCATGTTCGCAATGTTATGACGCATAGATACTACTAATAAATTTGTTTTTGAGCTCGAAACAACATTTGAGGGCAGCAGTTTATTCTTAAAAAGGAGGATGAAAGAAGTTTAAAATTTCTCATCCACTTTCATATTCTTACATGATTTTTAAAACAGTGTCTACGAGAACAAGGTGAAAATCGACTAAATAAAGATCTCAAAAGAATATCTCTAAGAAGTTTCCAAATTAATAAGAATGAAAAGTGGGAAAAACAATACTAGTCTTATTAGTAAAACTCGAAAAAAAAGCTGTCTATAATATTTTTCAGCAATATGGGAACTGAGATAATGCTAAGAAAATCTCAGTCTCAGCTAAATGGGCAAATCTGGGAAAACTTCTAAGAGTACCTCAACCTCTAGAAGAAAAAATGCAACGTACCATTCTGAAAACATTCATCTACGAAGTCCAAAAATGATTTGTAAGTGTTGATAGCATTATTTCTCTTGTTAGATCCAATTTCATTTTCGTATTGTGCTTCCAGCTTTTCTAGGAGTAACTCTCGGGTCCATGTGTAAGTTTCCATTGATGGTGTAAAGACAGGTCGAAAGAGCTCAAAATTTTCACGGATTACAGTTAATGCGCCAAATGCTTCCATTCCTTTTGATATTTGACTCAGAAGATGCAACATTAGATGTTTCTCTTTCATGAACAGCGACCTGGGTTAAAAATCAATCATTTAAAAAATTCAATAGGTCCTTCCGTTTATCAAATTTGAAAAAACTTTCCATTCCCCTGTTTAATGTAACCACCACCACCCCGTTTGTAAGCCTATAAGTAAGGCACTCAAAAGTACTGAGACCTAAATTTGGAAAACAAGCAAACCAGAGGCATATTTTGCAAGTCCAAGAATTTATTTTATTTTTGCACCCTGCAAAAAGTGGATTTTATGCCTTAAGGAGGGGAACTAAAAACCAACAGGACACCAAAAAATAATGAGCAAAAATTGAGTTAAGATAGATAAGTTACGATAGATACTACAATGTGTACCTTAGGACCAGTTGTTGATCATCCATTGTTACAGTTGCCGGGTTTCTTTGAAAACCGATAGAATCTAATAGGTCAATTCCCTCATCGCAGCATAACATTTTTCTTAGTTCTTCAACGTTTTTGGCTTGGTGGATCTGAAATTCGAAAATTTGATGAATGTTATTACAAGCGTCCCTCAAAGGATAGTTAAATACATACTTACAGACACTGAAAGAACTCTGGTCCGCCCCAAAGTTTTAGAACAGAGATACAGACATTGTCAGATTCTCGAGTGAAGTTGAGAATTCATTCCCAAAAAATAGAGAATTCGAACCTGTTGAAATTTTTGACTGCATGATTCTGGATGAAGTACTGTGTTTTCTATCCCACCAACTAGATATTCGTACGCCCAAGGTGAGAGAAAATTTGGAGCTGGTCCACTACAAACAATGGATGATATATAAAAAGATGACCAATACATATCATAGTGCCATCACTGACAGACATGTATCCAACAGCGGGTTCAAATCCATTTAAAGGTATCCCATCTGTCACTGGTTTGAAAAACCTCTTTAAAATTTGATTGAATGCTTCTGAAGTAAAGAAATTGTATCACTAATAAAAATTTGACTATTAACCATGGTTCCTTTGGTTGACTTTGGGATGATGTGTTGTCAACCCGACTGTCATTTAGACTTATTTGTTCCTCCTTCATCTACACAAGGCTATGACGTTGCTTTGTTATCTTCACAGCAGTACAATATTCATGATACAGTAATTATGATGGCTGTTCATTGTTTTCTGCTTTGATTATTTTCTTATTTGTTCCTGCAAACTATCATAAACTACACAAGGCTATGACGATTAAATTTGCTTCTCTTGCTTTTGTTGAAAAACAATCAACATTTCAAATTAATACAATATCAAATCACATTATACAAATATTCAAAGTTTGATAAGATACAGAATTGCAATGCATGGCTGAAATTATCTTTATTGTTCTTGGTTTTTGCTGCTGTTTGCATTGTTTTGTACCCATACAATTCATAATTATTCAACAGGTGTGGCCTCTTTGAGAAAAGGTCTATAAAGGAACAGTCAAAATTTGTAAACAAAACCTGACAATACTCTATAATATGATATATACCTGAATAAAATTCTCTGGAAATCCCTCCAGTGTCTTTTCCTGGCTCTCCAATATATTTGATTTTTAAAACCTGTCCAATCTTTGATTTGTTCCACGTTTTCGAAAAAAATTTCTGAAAGTCTGTAAACTCATAGCCCCTTCTCACATTTAGTACAATTGATACATCAGGATTTTGGTCAGGCCGAAATGTAGAAATCACTTCCTTAACTGATTGTGCTTTTTCAACCTCAGATTCTTGGTGTTCATCATTTACCAAGTCGATAAACTGTGTGTTATCATCATACTCATCATAAAAGGTTTCTTGAGCTATCGTATCATTAATGGTGTCTTTTCTTCTTCTAAACATTTATTTACATGTTCATTAAGTTCTGAGATGCTGAATTCGGAATTACAAATGGGACATGGCAGTTTACGTTGTTGGGGTGGTGGTGGATCTTGATTTTTTTGAACAGTTTTTGATCGCTTGTTTTTCTTGGATTTCTTTGAGCCTCTTAAGCTGGAGATCTCTTCATCAGATTGAGAAAAAACTTGATGATGATGATGACATTTCATCATGTTGAAGCAATTCCATTTGAAGACATACAAAAAGACATACTTTTGAATAGGGTTTCCCAAACCACTCCTGGTAACGATCCAACCTGAACGGCTTGTCTGTTCCTGGGATTGTATTAACAACTCTTCCATCGGAATAACAAAGAGAATACGAATCAGTTGGACAAAAGTATTGGTTCGTAAGAGAAATTTTTGTAAGGGCAGCATCTAAAACTGCATCCCTTGTTGAGTGTTCATTAACTTGAACATTCACTCTACTTCCACGTTCTTGAACAAAAGCACCAGCTTTTTCTTTCATTATACCGACTTGAATCTTCACATCTTTTGAAGCTCCTTTCCGGGTACCATTTTCACGAGGGAGGCTATCACCATCATTAACTTCATTTTGAAATAAATATAGTCAGTCGGATTCATCGTTCATTAGGTTTTGATTTAATAAAAGGCACACAAATTACAGTTAGGCTCGACTGAACTGGCGCTTCCCACAATATTCTCCCGCGCAGGTGATTCCCAATTCTGCGTTTATCATCATTCCCGCGGTTATTTTGGGAATCACCCTAAACAATTTCTGTCTTGTCTCTGGCTGGGAACATGACAGATTTTGAGAACGCAACACCTTTTGGGAACGCGACAGTTTTTGGGAACGCGACAACTTTTGGGAACGCGACACTTTTTGGGAGCGCGACACTTTTTCACGACATTTTGGGAACGCGACACTTTTTGGGGACGCGACAGCTTGAAAGAAATCCCGACAGCTTGAAAGAAATCCCGACAGCTTGAAAGAAATCCCGACAGCTTGAAAGAAATCTCGACAGCTTTCGGAAGAAATCGCACGCTGACCCTTCTCGGCTTCCATATGGAGGTCTATAAACCCGAGCCAATTTTTTTTTTTTTTTTTTTTAGATAGGTATGCGCCCCCGGTCCGCCCCTCACAAAATTTACAGTTGTTACCATGGGATCAAAACATTCTTTTAAAATGGTAGCTCCTTACTGCGATCAAAACATTCAGAGCAGGAAAGAACGCGAGAGGGTTCAGACGTGTGTGAACCAGGGTTGAGTTGATACTGGGTTGATTTTAAAAATTCCTGGTGGAAGCAACGTGTAAAATTATGGCAAAACTTATAGAAGCACCAACAAAATATACTCAAAAGGAATGGCATGTATCCAATCATTTGAATTATGAGAAGTCTGAAAAGGAAAGAAAAACTGGTGAAATGATAAGGGATGAAAGTGCTAGACTTGCACATGAAACTGATATTACGACTTTGAAAACACAAAATGATGTAAATAAGAAGATAGAACAAAGACTAAAGGACATTTCATTTTGGAAATCTGAACTAGATAGACAATATAAAGAAACAGAAGATGAAATAAAACGAATGATTGAGTATAAAAATCGCTTAGAAGTAGCTCTGAATGCCACTGAAATACCATTGCACATTGCTAAAGAGTGCCTTCAAAACAGACAAAAAAGAATGTCAATAGATCTTGTTCATGATGATGTAGAAGTTCAATTACTAAAGGTATAAATTAACTCTTTTAAACGCACATCATATCAACCCGCCCTGCTGTCAACAAGGTGTTGCACCACCAGAATGGCACCTGTGCTGAAAAGTTTTATTAAGACAGTAAGACTGGACAAACGTATCTGGTTTTTCTCTAAGTGTTGCACTATATACATTAAATTTTGGCACCCAAACAAACACAGTCATGCTTAACAAAACCAGCAGGCGTTACTAATCGATATAATAATCGATTAAAATCGATTATAATTGATAGCTAATCGATAATTAATCGATTGATTAAGAACAATAATCTATAGCTAATCGATACTCACAATTTTTTAGCGCTCACTAAATTATCACCATAGATTTTTAATCGATAATATCGTACAGTGTTAATAATTGATAATATTGATATAATCAATACTCACATTTTTTTAGGCACCGATTATTTATCGATTATTGTTTTTAATCAATATTTAATCAATCGATTAATTATCGAAATAGCTATTGATTTTATGGATTAGTAACATCTGGTTAAAACTGTAGGCATACACTAAGACGACCACGGTAGAGTATATATACACCTAATATACTCAGATATTTTACTTGTGCCAAGGGATTGATGTCTTGGAATAGTTGTTTGGGAGAACGCAACGGTCTATTGAATAACAAATTACTTCACATATTAATGACGTCATCATTAAAAACAGTCCTGCTGGAGTAACTACCGAGAGATGGGGTAACTTGCATCAGCGGAGGTTAACATGCATAGCCCTCGCTCAAATGAATGACCTGGATAGAGATAGATATCCTATGTCCTACCCACAATGGAGTAGGAATCACAACACAAGCAAACATTACGCGCCATGGTGTGGTGTATACCACGACACTCGAACTACACGGGAGAACAGATGTCCTCGCAGGTGTAGAACCTCTTAAGTGTCTCAGCACACCACAATGTCTGGAATATCTACCCATACTCTTGTATCAGAGTTATGGTACTCAATTCCCCTCACATGGCATGGGTTGATACAGGCGGAGCATTCACATGCCAACAAGTGAATTGTACCGTAACTTGGTCTAATGTCTACATCCCTCGTCATAATTCGACACCCTTTTCTAGAGCTGAAAAATAAAAAAAAGATTGAAATTATTTTTCTTTGCTTAGTGGTAAGGAAGAAAGAAGGGTGTCGAAATTAGAAGACCGATGTCGAGACTAGACCAACTTACGGTAGTGCCACGGTGAGTATCGAACTCTGGCCTCCTTGACAGAAGTCAAGCACAATAGCCACTATACCAGCCACACATACATACTACATATACATACTAATAATAATAATAATAATAATAATAACGAATGTTTTAAGTGGCTGGCTCCGAAAAATTCTAGAGCTTTTAGACAGCTCAAGAATTGTTTCCACGAAGGGCCACTACGAACAGAACAAGAACAGTAACAAAAAGGAACAGGAAAATTGGATTTTAAATAATTGGAGAATTAGGTGAAGAAATGTTTTCTTGCTCTACTCTTGAAAGACACAATCGATTCAGCATCACGGCATTCCCTGGGTAGGTTATTCCAGATAGGAATTGTAGAGCTTGCGAAGGTTTTTGCTTCAAATCTGTTTCTGTTTTGCCGTACTGCTAAATTATTCTGAGCGGCTAATCTAGTGTAGTGGTCGTGAATACTAGGATACTACTACTAGGAATCGCCTGGCTGGTCATTAAAACAAAAATGGTAGAGTAGAGCTGCGAGTGGAGCTGTGTAGTTCATTTGTTTTGAAATTTTGCTGCTTTAATTGGTCAGTCATTTGATGGCTATGGCAAGTTTCCCTCCACAGATGCAAGTTACCTGACTTTACCAGACTTTATGGGTAGTTATTCAAAAGACTGTTGCATTCTCGCAAACGACTACGCTAAGAGCGTGACGATTTTCTCAGCGACAAAGACTTTTCTGAAGTTAATTCAAAAGTCTTTTTTTAATTTAAAATTACCTCTTATTAATTGTACAGCTCCTCTTTGCATAGAAATTCTTTTTGGGATAGAAATATTTCAATCAATAGCATAGCTGTCAACTTCATCTCACAAAAGAGAGCTCGAAGTCAGAAAAATTTTCCCTGATACTGTAATCCAATTTCTCCAATTTGGATTATTGGGAATTTGGGGAATTTTTTTCGGGAAATCAGTGAAATCAGCAAATTTTTCGTAAAAAAAAATTTGCCAAAATCACTGTTTTGGGAAATTTTTGCCATTCCATTTTCAAAAATTTTGGATGAATTCCGAAATAATTTCAGGACCGAAGGAATTTTGCCCGATTTCCAAAATTCCGAAGAAAAAAGGGTCAATCTCCGCAATTCCGAAATACCGTACGCCCCCACTGCCAATGCGGGAGAGTTGACAGTTATGCAATATGTAGAGGGAGAGCGGAGAGTATATGATTTGTTCTGGTGGACCCGTTCTTATGCTGCAATCCTGACACAAGGGTCCTCATATTATCTCAGGAATCTGCGAGTTTGTAGATTAAGGATGCTCATTTGTTTAGGGGCTTTTTACACTGTTGAGGGACCCTTGAAAGGTTATGTATGTGAATTGAATGTTTTTAAAACCAATGTTATAATGATGTTATGTCTCAGTATACTCAGGTATACAGTAAGGTCTAAGTATGCTAATAGTTGTTTGATGTTTCATTTTTAATGGTTTTCAAATGTCAAAAATAATTAGACAGGGAGATTTCTCTCGATGAGTTGATAAGAGAAATAGGGTCACTTTTGAAATTTAGACCACATGATCCTGACTTATGACCTCTAAAGTCCAAAAAATGACGATTTTGATGATGTCATTACTGAGAGGGATAAATTGGAACGTCAACGAGCTAATCATTTAGCCCTGATTAGTATGTTTAAACCAACCGTTGAGGAGATATAACGATTTTAATAAAAATTTATTTAAAGATCGAAAAAAAGTGCTGACCCTCAGCAAAGATAAGGGTTATAAACGATTTTATCTGGGCCTGTATCTCGCCAACGGCTGATCTAAACATATTAAACCATATATTATAAACCTTACATTGAAACACTAAAATTGTAAGATGCACATAACAATCTAAGACTGTTCAAAAATTTATTTTGATAAAAGGAAGGTCACATCAACTCAAGATTTTCTTAAAAATTTCCATTAAAATAAAAAAAGTAAACAAACATCTAATAGTTTTCCTGGTAACTGTAATTGCAATTGACAGCCAACTGAACTGGTTTTTTTTTCGGTTTTGTAAGACCAATTTCATTAAAATTTTAAACTTTACTGTACAGACACCAATTTACTTTATTATTCGTTTTATTTTAAGGAGGTAGAAATTATCGAGGGTGTCCAAGCAATGCTGAGAAGAACTTTAGACCAAGCAACAGAACAAATCAGGTTAGTAATTTCGTCTTATTCTCTAACTAAAGTCTAATAAAACTAACTGGAAATAGTAGAGTAAGTAAGTATATTGAACAAAAACTGGGGAATAAAAGTTATTTTAGATAATGCATGAGAAAGTGGAAGAAAACCCTACACCGAGTTGGTAAAAGGTAAAATTTCAACTGAGATATACAAAAGATTTCATAACTTCATGGAGCTAACAATAACTTCTATGGAATGTAACTTTTTTAATAATTGTCAATGTTTCACCAAAGTTTGGCACGGACTTTATTTACTCACTTCTCACAAAAAGCTCTGTGTATAGGGGGGGCCCTGTATAGGTCTGTAGATTGTCTGCTTATGGTTAATAAAAAGGGAATTTGTCTTAACCCGGGTTCTAAAGATAGAAACAGACGTTCCCTGTCCTTGATCTAAAGAAGTATTTTTATTCCTTTTAGATTACTTCGATCTGCAAACCACTATCTTGGCAAGGATATCGGTGATAAATTTTCTGCATTAGGTATTGATGATCATTGTGCTGGGTTAGGCAACGATTCCCCACAGAAATATTTTGCTCCTGGTGCTGTCAAAGTTCAAGCAAAGTATGTATCTCTATTTACCATGGCTGAGTCATTTTTCTGGATATAACATCGAATAAAAAAAGAAAAATTTCATGTGGCCAATCAGTGCTAGACGCTAGAGGCTGTAACTTTTGATAGAATTTCAATCACATAGTTGAAAAGATATGGAATCAAAGAGTGAAACATAATGAAAATAAAATGTAAAAAAATCATAGCAAATTTGAAAAATGCAGATGAAGATGAAAAAAAATCAACTTCTTATAAAATTGAGCAATAATTACCATTTTTGCCCCAGCAAATAGCAAAAATCACTTTTCATGTGAAAAAGTGAAACTGTTAATTAGAGAACAGTTCTTCAAGATCTCTCTTTCCTACTATTTTCATCTTCATTTTTTAGATTTTTTTCGAAATTTACTGAAAATTTTCCACACAATGTCTTGTCAACAAGCACGAACTAATTTTATTCAAATTCTACCATAAAAGTGAGTACGAAGTTTTTTTTTTTGAAAAAAAAACATGGAATTTCAATCCTCATCCTCATCCAATTTTGGTTCCTTATTTTTATTCCCACTCGCTGAAAAAATCTACCGTGTCTGAGAGAAGAGTTTTTTTCTATTTTTCTTTCCATTTTCTTTCTTCACTTAGCTCCATAACCACAGAAGAATGGGAAAAATTTTCCAATAAAAATGTCTTGAAAGCTGAACGTGAACGAAATTCTGCCGTCACTATTGAGTCAATGATTGAAGAAATTTTACAAGAGACTTTTGAAGACCAACAAAAACAATGTGATAACGTCAACTTGGCCTTCGAAAAACGTATTGAAGAGACTTCAAAAGCTAAAGCAAAGCTTGAAGACCATCTAGTAAAGGTAATTCAAACACGTATCCGTGGTCTTTTAAAAATCAAAAAACGTATTTTGAAATCTTAGTACCTTTAATTTTAACCTGGACACGAAGCGCTCTTGTGGTGATAAATCTATATAATAATTTCCTTACTTGTCAAAAACGTTTACCATTTTGAAACACATTTTGGATTCATTTTTATCGGAAATTGTAATTTAGATCTATTCCAGTGTTTTGGCGTCAAAAGGCAAAAAGTCAACCTTCTAGACTATATAGCCTAGCTTGGAAAGCTTGTTTTTCACTGTTTAAAGACATAAACATTCTCATCTAGGTTAACCAAGAAATTACTGATATGGAATCAAATATCGATATGTTGAACCAAGCTATTAATGGCAAATTGTCACCCATGCAAGTGTCACAAACCAGATTGGACACACGAGCTCACCGCCCTAATGCTGAACTTTGTCGTGACCAAGTCCAATATAAACTGATCAGTGAGGTATCGATCTAGATTGTCGTCTTTATAAGATTTTTAAAATCAGCATGTATTTTATTCACAAACAAATTTCACTCAATTTCATATTTTCAAATTCTATATTCTGATTCATGTTTTTTAACACCAGGCTGAAATCAATTTGGCATTTAAAATTTTAAAATGTTGGAGGGGTTGTTTTTAACTATTTTTTTTTCTTACAAAAAATTCTGAATTGAAACTACCGCCTTAAATGTTACTCTTCAAAGCTCGAAATCTGCTGAAAGACCACTTACCTGTATTAAAACCCCAGGCTAAACTTATCCTTGGTGGAAATTTAATTTGGCGGATGGCCGAAAAAGCTTTTTCAGAGAAGATTCCATTTGGTGGGATTAAATACACTATTGTCAAAAAACGCCATTTAATAAAAAAACTGTCGAAGGCCTGAAATAGAGATGCCTTAGATTTTTACAAGGTACTTCACTAATTGGTCATTTAAAGTGATATGGATGACGCGTTCTTTAGAAAAAGTAATAAGATTCTTTTATTACATCTTAACGACCAACCAAATCAAATAAGAGCTTGTAAAAACTCCAGCTTGTCCCCTGAAATAGCACACATTTGGGGGAATAAATACAATAATTTAAATTCGGTGGGAACTTAATTTGGCGGATTATTGACCAAACCCATCATCATTTTTTCGGCCAAAATTTCTTTCCTCAAGTTAATATCTTCCTCTCTCCTAAATTTTGCAGGTTGGTGAAATCAGTGAGAACATCGAGCGCTTACAACAAGCATTGCGTGAATCAGAAGATAACTTGAAAGGATTAAGTCGTCAACAATTACGCTTAGAAGAAGATATCGAAATTAAAGCCAACACCTTATTCATTGACCGGGATCAAAACATGACAATACGTAAGCAAATCCAACACCAAAAATATTAATAATTTCTTCTACTTTTCATTTCTACTTTTACCTTAGTTTTTTATATCAATAAAAAATTTGGTTTGTTTTTGTATATAAAGAATAGAATGATCATTAATCCCTACTTATAACTCTAAACACAATATTACTTTTTGTTTGTAAAAATATTTTTTGATTGCTTATCTTATTTTCTAACTGAGAAAAGAAAACATGACACTATTTCTAAAATTGTATCATTTATTTCTTTATTCTGAAATAGTTCTAGCCAAATTGACCAAATCAGCCAATAAGTAATTTTAGAAAAATTCACAATTTTGGCCTGCAAATATCCAAAGCGA
Organism: Clytia hemisphaerica; assembly: GCF_902728285.1. Classification (NCBI taxonomy): domain Eukaryota; kingdom Metazoa; phylum Cnidaria; class Hydrozoa; order Leptothecata; family Clytiidae; genus Clytia; species Clytia hemisphaerica. The sequence continues at coordinate 895,049 of NW_027103334.1, forward strand.
ATGAGCTAATATGTAAACAAAGTCCTTGTAGATCGAGTCATTCAGATTTCGTAAACCTTGCACCTACGGAAATACTTTAAGGGAACTAGTAATATGGCGCGCCAAAAGGGTCTTTAATACCAACTTTTTATATTTCGACGCCAACTCTTTTTTTTCGATAGCAAATTTATTTTGATACCAACTTTTTTTTTCAGGCACCTCGAGTTAAACAATTTTCGAGTTGGGAGTTTTCGAGCTACTTAAATCAAAAGTGTCTCACTCAGCTCTATCTCGACTTTTTTCCACAAAAAAGTTTTTTGAGTTAGAGGAGTTAGTAATAGTTATCGGACAAAAGTAATTTTTCGACTTTTCGATATTTTCGATATTTGATTATTTCGATCTTATCAGTTAGGGTCAGGATTGGAACTCGAAATATTGCGTCATTATTTAGATGATCTGTAAAGTGTAGAAGAGGCTTTCTGGGGGAAATTGTATACTCTTCGGAATAGGACCTTTCTCCCTCTCTTAAACTGTATATTGTTATTCATGATATTCATGACGTAATGTTTTCTACGGAAAGACTCCGGCTCTTGCCAGTAGTGGCAAATTTTGTACAATTTTTGTCTAGTTTAAATTTGCCACTACTGGCTAAAACCGGTGTATTTCCGTAGAAAACATTACGTCATGAATATCACGAATAGATGTTCTATGGATTTGTTTTCTATCATATATTTTCATAGACTAGACTGGACTTTGGTTTCTGATGATTTTTTGAAACTATAAAAAAGCATATGAATACCTCAAAAATTTGAATAAAAATAGGTATACTGGTCATTGTTTGCTAGTTGTTTTTTCTCCAAAAAGGAACTGGATCTAGAGGCATTTATTTTATTTGCTACTACCTCGCAATCAAAGCCAAAAAATGGAGTCTGCTAAATTACACCGGGTCACTTATCAGCGCCATTCAGTCTATCAAAAAGCTTTTAGTCGACCCCGTACTTTTTCCAGAGATTGAACGTCGTAATAGAGAACAGTCACAAATTACAGTTGATATGAAAGTGATTTAAAACGATTCTTAAAATTGCTCTGGTTTAAAGTAAAATGAGGGTGTAGACCGATTTCACATGACGTCATGATCACCCATTTTTCTAAGAATTGACGGAAAGAATATGTACAGGGGTGATTCAGCCCAACTTTCCTAAGTTCAAGGTTATAAATAATTCTCGTTTGGACCTGTACATAGTTTAGTTCATTGTTTTGTTTCATTGTTGAAATTTATGTCAGTTACAGCCAATTCGATTGACTTCCAAATTTGCCATACTCACCAACTTTGCCAAATCTACAATTTCAATGTCAAAAGATCACAGCTTCATGGCAAATTTGTACATCGCTACGCCGCCATTATGATTTCCGTTTTGTGATGCTTAGTCAGCAGTTTTCTGTCGGCGTTTGTAAAGCGAACAATTTTTTAACCAATCAAATTGCCGATCTGCATTGTTTTGCTTTAGCATTGGAAGGTCTTCTGTTTCTCAAAATCTTTGGCAAAAGTGGCAAAATTGGAGCGAAAAGAACACAGGTCTTGTGGGAACAGTGTTTTGTATGGAGACGTATGGAGGTAAGTTCCAAAAATGCCAAGAATGCCAGATTCACCACATCTTTTTTATTTGGCATTTATGGCACTCAAATTTTGCCACATTTGCCAAATTTTTGTCAATCGAATGCAAAATGATTGGCAATCAGGGCAAAAATGGCATATTTTGAAGTCAATCGAATTGGTTGTTAGGGACCAGGGCCAAATATAGACTAGAGTCTACTTTTGGCTGAACTTTGCTTTTTGATAATTTTTTATGACGCTGAGTTCAGTGAAGTAGACTAGGAGCATTTGGCGAGGTCGCCATTTTGAGAAAAAATATATAAAAATCCAAATAACAATATAGCTACTTGGAGTTGAAAGATATAATCAAAAATGAGAAACAAACACGATTAACAGATTTGCGATCCCTTATTCTCTTATAAAAATATTGCTTCATGCTGTTTTTACCTTCCAAAATCAACTAAAATCTGGCGGACTGTTTTACAGTCCGCCTAAGCAAAGGCAGATTACCATATACTACCGGGCCACTTAATCGCGCCATCTAGTCTATAAAAAAAGCTTTAAGTGGACCCCGGGCTAGGCCAAATACGAATGTTTTAAAATGTTCGATACCTTGGTATAATTTAGAGTTAAAATTTCAAATTGTAATATTTTCATACATATGGTCAAAAATCCTCGATGTAATAGGACGGGAAATCCTTATAGAAAAGAATATACTTTTTTTCGATTATCTTTTATAGGTAGGAATACAAATTATATTTTTTAAGTAAACTATCGTACAAAAGTCTTATAACAATAACGAGTATAATAATATATATATATACGCAATATAATATATACGCAATAAACAAAACAAAAATTGATGATAATATACTATGCAGTTATACTTAGTGAGTTTAGTTTCTAGGATCGGTGGTTTCACATATTCAAGTCTACTACACGTTTTTCTTTTATAAGAGCAAACTATATAAGAACATAGGGCCAAAATGTTAAAAACAAGTTAAGAACATTTTAAGGCTTGAGGACTCAAAAGCACCGAAATTCTTGAGAAAGTGGACAAAAATAGTCATAACATTAGGAAAATAAAAACATGTTAAGAACATTTTTAGGCTTAAAACTCAAAAAGTTAAGATGGCTTCGAAAATTTTGGATGTTCTTTTAAAAAACGTGTAGTTGACAACAACTTATTATCACAAAGCTAAATCTACCTCTAAAATAAGGTTTCTAAGGCTTAGTTTTCTGGAAAACACTCCGCTAAACAAAGAACAAAAGTTGTGCTAAGATAACCCTTCTTCAATATTGAGAAAAAATAATGATAAATACGCAATATAAGAAAGAAAGTAGTATAAAATGAACTAAAATGACGTATAAAGAGTTTTAGGAATGATATAAATATATTTTTTTGTGAGTATACATACATTTTATTATACATAAATTTATCTTTGTATTGCAAGAAAAATACAGTATTAGTTTTTGGGCAACAAAGAATTACATTTTATTCTAAGCTCTCCAAATTTAAGAAATCTACGGAAATTAGGGCAGGGCTGGGTATGGGCATTATGGACAGGGCAATCTAGGCACTCTTCCCAGCAAATTTTTCATTTATAAAGGCGTTACACAATTCCCATTCATACTTTTCTCCGCAATATATAAAATACATAAAAAATCATATCGCCAAAAAGAGCAAACTTGTCAAAAAGCAACATTTTCTGAACAATTGGGCGTAAAAAAAATGCATTCACCTTTGACGCCTCTCTCAATCACAAAAACGAGGCTTTCGGATATCAAAAACCCCTACAATGAGCTCTCATAGCAAACGAACGATAAAACCAGTTTACAGATCACGTGACAAGCGGGAGCAATCACGTGTTTTCTTTTGAACTTATTGTTCCTTCCGTCGCCACAGTCCCCTCTGTATGAGCAGCCGGTTTTTCATCATTTGCTTTTTCTTGAGTCTCTTCTCTCTCGTCGCTTACTTGACCTTTGACATTCAAATCTTCATTTTGATGGTTTTCTTTAATGTCTCCTTTTTCGTCTTCATTATTTGCTTCTGACATTTCTTCAGAATTCGTTGTATTATCCGCTGAGAAAACAACAGGTCCATTAAAATCAAAATAAACTACCAAAATCGAAATATTGTCCATTGATCGTTGCTTGATAGCCAAATCAACTAATTTGCCGGCAGCCGAATCTCGAGTTCCTTCTTCCATACATTTCCGTACTAATTGTACAGCGTCGAAAGGTTCCACTGTATCCCACAATCCATCGCACGCTAAGATTACAAATTCCTCGTCACCTAAGAGGTAAATTGGGAAAATATAATCAATTTCCTTGAAAAATCTTCATCCCTTTTCAAAGCTTTTAACCTTATTGTGTTAATCGCTAGCGATCTATTCAGGAGAAAGAAAATTTCATCCAACATGCAATTTTCAGTAGCAGTGACGATGGGCTGCCATAAAAATGTTACTGACGTTGTTTATTAGCCTATGCTTTTATCAACCTTTTTGTCAACATGAAATATTTCTTTTGAAAGTTGCAAGTTAGTTATACAGACCTTCCATTTCGTATTCTTCGACATCCGGTTCACCAGTGACGTACGGTTTCTGTTCAGAATCACCGATTGATCGTGCCACGGCTAAAATACCATTGACACGCCATCCGCCGAAGTTTACAACACATCCACCTAGTGATTCGATTCGGGCACGCTCGTCCTAAATGTCAAATTAATATTGATTTAGACAATTCAGATTGATATACCTAACAATTATACCATAATATTGTAGTGTCGAACAGCAGTTAACAGCTTCAAGAAATACAAAAGCTAACAAATTGAAGAAAACAGCTTTAAAAATTTATCAGTAGATTTTATTACATGAATACTAATTGATTTGTACCACATGATATCAGATTAAGAAGCTGGGATACTTACAGGTCTATTGGGTTTATGAGGATCCATTAATTGTACAGCATCACCTGCTTTACACAACACAACCTGTGAATCACCAAGCCATGCAACGGTTAAGTTCAATCCTTGGATAAGTACCACCACGGCCGTCGCTCCACTTCTTAATTTCTGCAAAAAGTGAAATACATACAGACAATTATTATATAACACCTTTATTACCTGTTATTACACAGATTATAAGTGACTCTAATAAGTCTAAATACATTTTCAAATTTCCATTAGAATTCAATTTTTTGAATACACGTGAAATCAGCAAAAAGTTATCCCATTAAAAAGTTTAGCAATTTTTATTCTTTTTGAATCAACCCTCAGGTGACTAACTAGCTGTGTAAATTTACATTTTAGTAATTCTCTGGCAATCATTTTTTGCAAAAATTTGCATCCCGCCCCTTGCTTATTCAAGACCCTCTATTAGAAACCTGAGAGTATTTGTATTAACTGCTGCACTGTAAGTTGGTCTAATGTCGACATCCCTCTTCTAATTCCGACACCCTTCTTTAGATACAAAAAGGATTATTCCTCTCTGACCACTAAGCAAAGAAAAACAGTTTTGACCTTTCTATCAATTTCAGCTGATAAAAAGGGTGTCGGAATTAGATGAGGGATGTCGACATTAGACCAAGTTACGGTATAAATTGTTTACCTCACGTTTGCCTTTTTTTATAAACTCCTCGTCGGTTTTCAAGATAGCTTTGTGAAGAGCTTCACCAGGCTGCGTTATTAGATTTGGACAAGCTTTCAAATGTGTCAGTAAATGAGAGGCTGCATAATTGGCTGCGTCTATGCCACCGTGACCGTCAAATACAGCAAATAGGGCTTGACCAGTCTGGGCCTAGTAGAAAAATAATAAACACGTTGTAAATGATTATAACACAAAAAAATATAAGTTTTTTTTTGGGGGGGGGTATACAGTCGTTGTTGACAAATGAAAGAGGCCAATTTCAAAATAAGTGTCCAAGAAAACTAAAGATTTTTCTATTTGGTTGACCATACGTTTTGAGAATGACCCTCTTTCATGCAGATTGGACCTTCCTCACTATGTAAAAAGGGTCAATCTGAAATTAAGGTTGGCTTAACAGAAAATTTCGTGGTTTCTCATCATCCATGACATATTTTTTATGGAGTGCTATTTTGGCACGCGCAAGGTATTGTTCAGGGCCAGGCCTGTGAAAGGTTATCTATCAAGTATGGCAGAACAAACCTCATCCAAGTTAAGAAGTGAATTCAAATCAGTATAATAAACATGACGATCCTCCATTCTCCGCCTTCGGTTACGTACAGCTTGTAGACTGACATGAAAGCTCTGTGGATTCTTTTGTATAGTCATTGAATCGAAATTGGATATGAAGTCCAAACACGACTTAAGAAAAACTTGATAAAGATGTTTTGAAAGACTTGATGCATTGTATTCTAAAGAAAAAGAATAAGATGAGAATCAAAATTAATAATAATAATAACATATGTTTTAAGTGGCACGTAGGGTCAGCCCAGGTCTAGGTCCCAGGCAAAAAAATAGGTCCCCCAAATATTAAAAGTTTTTTAAACAGTCCCCAGTCCTATATTCGATGACTACAATTACAAAATTGCTAGCCAAGTTAACCTAGATACAGATCAAGGGCGTGGCATTGTCATATTTGTCCATATCTCCATTAAACACTTGGTAATCGATGTCAAGCCTCCAGTGACTTTCAATGAAGTTTGCATGATTGAAGTACAACTATCAGGAAAATATTTGCTCGCTGTTGCATGCATTTATCGAAGCCCAACTAGATCTACGTCCTCTAACGAAAACAACAACAACCTAAACTTATTGATCAAGTCCATTGCATTAAACAAGAGATATTCGCACAAATGTTTGTTAGGTGATTTCAACTTTCCAACAATCAATTGGGAAAACTGGACCACCCCGCATCTGAAGGATAGCAAAGAAGAGAAATTCTTAAATGCTTTGAGAGACGCATATTATCTCCATCAACATGTTAATGAACCAACTCGATGTAGAGGAACTGATGACCCATCCCTCATCGACTTGATCTTAACAAGCGAAGAAAACCAAATTAGGAATCTCGACTACCTAAGACCACTAGGAAAAAGTGACCATAGTTCGTTGGCTTTCAATTTCGTTTGCTACGCATACTCCAAACCTACGTAAACAAGGTTTATCTATGCTTCGGCATATTTCAAATTAATGAAAAATGACCCGACGTTGAGGGAATGGAAAGAAGGTTTCAAAAATGCACCCGTGAATAAATCAGTGGAAGATCTTTGGGAATCGTTCAAGAAAGTTGTCATTGATCTCAAAAATCGATTTGTCCCTTTGAAAGAAGTTGGAAACGATTTTTGGAGGAAAAAAGGTAAAGTTCCAATTAATAAGAATCTTCAAGATGAAATCAAGTTAAAGAAAACGCTCCATAGAAGGTGGTCAAGATCTGCACCTCTCGATAGAGATCGTCATCGTGTCAATTACAATATTGTAAGAAACAGAGTTAATCGTTTGATGTCAAAGACCCACAGGACTTATGAAAAAAGCATTTGTGATAAATCCAAGGAAAAGCCAAAGATATTTTGGTCTCGTGTAAGATCTAAACTTAAGTCATCAAGCGGAGTCTCACCACTACTTGAAAACCCTGATGACAAATCATCGATTAAACACGACGATCTCGACAAGGCTAACATCCTACAAAAACAGTTTTGCAGCGTCTTTACAAATGAGGCCCCAGGAACGATTCCCGACTTTCCTACACGAACGGAGATTCAAGTTGAGAACATCATCATAACAGAAGATATGATGAGAAAACAGATAAAATTGCTGGACGTGAGTAAATCCTTTGGTCCGGATGATATACACCCGAAAATGTTAGTTGAACTGATTGACCATCTAGCCGAACCCCTGTCTATCATCATGAACAAGACCTTGTCTGAGGGAACAATACCAAAAGATTGGAAGATGGCACATGTGACTCCAATTTATAAAAACAAGGGTGCCCAAAACCTTGCGATAAATTACAGACCTGTTAGTTTGACTTCAGTAGTCTGTAAGTTAATGGAATCATTTATAAGAAAGCGCATTATGAAGCATCTAACTGACGAAAAACTTCTAACCAACAAGCAATACGGTTTCATTAGTCGCCGCTCCACCGTCACACAACTCCTAAATTATTTGGACAAGTGCTGTGAAAGTATAGCTAACGGAAGTGTTGTTGACACTATATATTTCGATTTTGCGAAAGCTTTTGATACTGTTCCCTATCGCCGTCTACTTAAAAATCTGAAAGGATATGGAGTACCTGGAAACATCTTGAGATGGGTAGAGTCTTTTCTGACTGACAGAAAACAATTGGTTAAGGTTAACAAAACTCGATCTAAGACGGATGATGTTATTAGTGGTATTCCCAAGGAAGTGTTTTGGGACCACTTCTCTTCGTTATCTACATCAACGACCTCCCTGACAATGTGCTGTCTTCGATTCTCCTATTTGCTGACGACACGAAGATTTTCAGAGAAGTCAACTCGATTGAGGACTCATTGGCTATCCAACAAGACATACACAAACTTGAAAAGTGGTCAAAATGATTGGCTATTAAGATTTCACCCAGATAAGTGCCACGTTCTCACTCTCGGTAAATATTGGAATATTGTCCACGCGCACCCTTATTCACTTAGAGGTGAACAACTTGTACATGTTTTCGTTGAAAAAGATCTCGGTGTTCTGATAGACTCTGACTTATCCTTTGAAGAACACATATCAAAACAAGTGAAAAAAGCTAATTCCATTCTAGGAGTCATCAGAAGAGGATTCGAAGACCTTAGCCTTAAAACTTTCTTCACTCTGTACACAACCTTTGTCCAGCCTCATCTCGAGTATGCCCAATCTGTATGGTCACCAAAACTACGTAAGGACATCAACTTAATTGAGGGCGTTCAACGACGTGCCACTAGGATGGTCAGAAGGTTAAGTAATCTACCATACGAGCAGCGCCTACGAAAACTTAACTTGCCTTCTCTCGAATTCAGAAGACACTTCGGAGACATGGTTCAGATCTACAAACACTTGCACTTCTACGATAAGGACACCACAGTTGGAAAGTTTATTCGCAGGGTGCGTCCATCTCGAACTCACGATTACGAACTGATACCAAACTTTGCAGACGATGGATTTAGAAGTGTCCAGACCAAGTCGTTTTACTATCGATGTGTGACAGCATGGAACCAACTACCAAAAGAAACTGTTTACGCTACTAGCATCAAAGCGTTCAAAGAAGAACTAACCAAGGCATGGATGGAACATCCATTGCGCTACGAATCAAGATCTTTGTAATTGTAGACGATATATCGGTTTAGAGGCCCTTGTGTGCCTGGACTGTAAATCTTCATTAAAAAAAAAAAAAAAAAAAAAAAAAAAATATCGTTTTTAGGAAAATCACATCTCTATTCTTTTGCCATTCTTGAAATGTGCAGTAGCGTGGTGGGTCGACTAAAATTCAGGCAAAATGGGTAGGCAATTTTAGAAGATTTTGATTTTGGCGCCCGCTATGATAAGTAAAAATGTCTTTGAAAATAAAACAAGTGAATCGAGCACGAAAATGTGGTGATATAAAGAAAAATAGTAGAAGGAATAGTCAGCCCCCAGCTTTGCCATTGAAATTCCAGGCCCCCCCAAACATATCAGGTCCCCCTCAGGTCCCCCTAAATATTTGGCTGTATTTTAGCTCCCAGTTTTAATTTGCATTTTTTTGGGTGTAACCCCCCCCCCCAAAAAAAAAAGTCAGGGGGGTTGACGCTATGGCATGCTCCAAAAAAAATTCAAAAGCTTTTAGGCAGCTGAAGAATTGCATCCACGAAGGGCCACTAGAAATAAAAATCAAACTAAAATGTAATGAAAAGTCATGATATTATAAATATTTCTGCTTAAAACATACCTGTGGATTCATCATCTTTTCTCTCAAGTTTAAACTGTGTCAAATCAGTATCTTGAAACTTGTTCAGCACGTAACTGATCAGTGGTCCAATAAGAATATCAGGACATTTCCTGTAACAAAAAGAAGAATAAAGTAAAATCACTTGTTGGGTTCCAATGTTTACAAAACTCAAAGGAGTTTGCAGGTACAAGCTTAGGCTGAACTTAAAACTTGTTGTTATCTGACCCTAGACTTTAGAGATGGGTTGGTTGATCAGAAATAAAATTGATTTTGCCTATTTGTATCAACATTATCAACATTCTGTTTATATTTTGTTGATTTTGAAAGGAAAGCTGAATAAGGGAATTCACAAGTTTTACGCTTTAAACCCTATTAGAATCTACCATGCTGGAGTTCTTTTGTTTATATCTTGGAGAAAAATTTTTCAAACGACTTGAAACTTTCGACTTTTAATAAAATCTTATTAAGAGTACTTGTACAAAAGTTTAGGATCATAAGTTGTCCAGATCAGGTTTTATGACTTTATTGTGAAACATGACATAAAACCCAGCTAAAATCCTCAAAACTCAAAATTTTAAAGTGCTGATAACTTCTAAACTATTTATTCAATCGTTTTCAAATTTTGACACGTGATAGGCATTGATAATACAAATTTAAAAAATCTAAAGAAAATTTTTGAAAATGATGACGTCATCATTTATGACGTCATCAAATTTTGAAAAATTTACTCATCTTCAGCATAGATTTTAAGAAAAAATCTTCATGGAAATTGCAAAACCAGCAATTATGTTAAAGAACAGTCTTTTACCTTTCAGAATCTTCAAACAGAATCGAAATATCTTTATTGGTTCGACTGTAATAGACATTTTTGTAAACCATATATTTGGGTTTTTTTCCGACAGGTGGAAATTTTGTGATGACGTCATCAGTTTTTGAATGACGTCACCAATTTTTTTTTTTCCTGGAAAATTGTATCATGATGGAGAACATCTGTACCAAATTGGGGCTAATAGGGTTTTAATAAGATAGAGGGAGACAGACAAGATAAAGACTCTGATTTGGCAGGTTTTGTAGTAGGGTTGGTTGGGTACGATGGCAAATCAACATTTTTTGAAAGTCCAGCAGAGATGTACCCACCCCGATCCTAATGTACGGTAAATTGGTTTAAGATCCATATTCTCTAAGAATCAGACAGTTTTAGACAACTTTGTTGGTATTAAATTTTAATTGCTTTCATTTTTGGACATTTATTAGACAATATGAAAAGCCCTAAAAATCCATAATGGTCGCGTTGCTGGCGGCTGGTTGAAATTTGGACTTTTTTTCCAAGTGTAAAAGTCTGACTTTGATAGAAAAAATTAAGTTGCAACTAAGGACACATTAGTTTCTTTTGTTTTTCTGAAAGTACTCACAGTTAAGTGTGAGTACTTGTATAAAAAACCGCCTAGATATGGCACAAAATTCACTTTTTTACAAAATTTTTAGGCCTTGAGCATCTTACTTAGTAATTTTATTTTTGCCAAATACTGTTCACCTACTAACAAAGATCAAATGTTGAAAAATTTATCTTCTACTCAGCCTGGCTGGGCTCTACAGGCCCTATAAGAAGGTGTTAAACTCAAAAAGTGCAATATTTGCCTCAAATTTTCAAGAGTTGCGACAAACAGTTAATTGAGCCTGGAAAAAAAAAGTTGCCTGGTTTCAGAAACAAAAATAAAACCCCATGTGATCTCTAAGCATTTTTGAGTAAAATTCAAAAAATTTTCTTAAGTGCAATTCTTCTGGACTGGTGAGGCAAATAAGGCCCTTTAGCTAACACAAGAGAAAGTTTTTGAAAAATCATCGAAAAGTACTGTTTTCCACCAAAGAATAATGATAATCCCAATTTTCAATCACTGTATAAGCCTGGAATTTTCAGTAGCCTCTGGAAATCCCTTGTAAAGTAACCAGATTTTCAAGAAATTTAGGGGGTCTGCTGTCCAGGGGAGGAGGGGGGGGGTCATTAGTAAAATCTCAGACATATATGAGTAGTAAAAGGATTCTTACAAATTTTTACATGTCACCAACACCCAGACTTTTGGAAGAGGTATTTTACTACCCTGGTAGTAATAAAAGTTTTTGGGACAATTTGTCATGGAGACCACCTATTTTTTGGTTGCTTTTCGGACTGATTTTACAAAAAAAGCTAACAAATGATTTTCTGTGACACATTTTTCACTCAGTGCAAAAATTAATGTTTTGCCCTTAGAATTCAAGTGTTTTTTATATTGACAAAAAATTTCGAGAATTTTTTGTTTACAGCAAACAACTTTCCAACAGAAATTTTTTCAAATTATAAAAATTTTCAGATTTTTTCATAAAAGTCATCTATATAAATAATTAAAAGAATTACAAAAATAGCGAAAATTTGCTAATTTTACCAGTTTTAACTACCCAGGTAGTAAATTTTTTTCAACATTTAACACATAGATACCACCCATTTTAGTATTTACCTACCCTGGGTAGTAAAAGTTTTTTTCAATTTTTCGTCACACCACCACCGTAGTAAACGTCACACTATGTCAGAGATTTTACTACCGACCCCCCCCCCCTGTGCTGTCAATATTGCAAGTTTTTTGGCACTAAATATTTAGAAACAATGAATAGCTGGAAATGATTTTCTGAAGAAGTTTACCAACATTTCTCAAGATTTCTCTTAAATGTAACAAATCTAACAAACCAGTATCTGTTTCCTAGGTAGCTGAAGGTTGTTCTAAACTTAAGATTTAGTAGATTTTTGATGGCTACGTTCCACTTTCTTAGTACTTGAAGATGGCCAAATTGAGATTTTGGGGTTGATTAAATATCTGATTCTCAGTAATCTATCAGTGTAAACAATGCCAGCTGTAGGGAAAAATCAATTGGATTCACTTCTAATCTGCTCGTAGGGTTCATGAACATTCTGAGAATGCTAGAGAACCTTCTTGAATGTTCCTGATCATTTCCTTTTATTTACTAACTAGTTCCAGAATGTCTTAGAATGTTTGGGAATGTTGTAGTACATACCGTTGTTGACCTTTAAGAGCAAAGCTGTCACTGTCAGAAGTTTTTTAAAGGTTGAGGAAAATGTTTTTCAGATTTTATATACGACTCCATTTTGCTAGTCTGTATTCAGACAAAAACCAGCTAAAAACAAAACAGATCTGAACAGATTGGACATACTAAGGGTACAAACTATTGGTCACATTCATCTGCTACAACATCTACAAGATATTCAACTCCTGCAACTTTGTCCAAAGATTCGCAAATCTGCAGGGTTTGTAGACTGAAATTTGTTGATTGCCTACATGATTTCTTTTCTCCGCTGTAACAAACGCCGACTCAAGGATGGCTAAAAATTGTTCTGACAAGTGAGTCCGTCCGCTGTGATAATAAAGAGAAGAAAAGTCACATGGTTCATCCTTGGTCAGTCATCCAATTTTGACATTCCTAACAAATAGGGGTTTTTAATCTTAGTAAATTAAACCAAAGAATAAAAACAAATATGGCAGATTTTCTAAATTTTCTGTAGGGTTTGTAGGGTTTGAATGTCCCAAAGATTTGCACATTTCTTTTTGCTGAGAAAAGATTGAAATTCAGCTACAACTCCTGTGATATCTGCAAACAAAGTAGCTCAAGAGGTACTGTGTTTGAATCTCCTTCAAACGCTGCAAACCCTTCAAATTCGTGACCAAAGATTTGCAAATATGGGTTTTTTGCAGGGTTTGCAGGGTTCGTAGTGACCAATAGTTTGTACCCTAACTGTGTATGCAATGTCAAAAAAATAAATACTACCTGTTCAACAATAAATCAATTTTTCTATCTAAAATTGTCAAATAATGCCGAAAGCAGTGATTTTCATCTGTATACTGTACTTTTTTACTTTTCTGCTGATTCAACATTTCATCATGAAAAAAATGTCTTTTTCGGCAAAATTTTCCAAAAAGAGCATTTTAGTTTTTTTTTTTAAATGATGCTCCACTCTTTTCATTTGTACTCCAGGCAATGTCAATTGAACTGTTCCATTAAACAAACTAATGGAACAGTAATCAAACTATGAAAATTCAGCAAAGTTCGATTGATGGACCGCTCTCGATTCAATTAAAGTTTGCTAGGTTTGATCAATGTTCGATAGGTTAGATCAATGTTCAATAGGTTAGATCAATGTTCGATAGGTTCGATCATTGTTCTATAGGTTCGATTTTCTTTTTGATTGCACTGTGCTTTCTGCTATTCGAACACTCATCAAAAGAATTGAAAATGCATCGAACTACTTTTAAAAACACTTGTCTAACTACTTGAACACTCGTTTAACTACTCAAAAACTTGTCTAACTACTCAAACACTCGTCTAACTACTGGAACATGCATCTAACAACATCAAACCGTATTTTTAATTGGACTAAATTTAACTAATCAAGACACCTTGAGATGGGGTAACTTGCATCAGTGGAGGCTAACATGATTAAAATACAAAGTTAAATTAAAACAAAGATCGTAGAGTAGAGCTGCAAGCGGAGCTGCTCTAACTTGGGACGATTGGTCGAAACATGGGACGTGTTAAGAGCCAGTTTTTCTAAGAATGGGGCAATTTGGGGCAGGTCCAATAGTTTGAAACTTAGATTTTTTTCATTTTTGGATATGTTATTAAGTATAATGAACTGAGTAAAATCCCAAAATTTTTTGGTCTGAAAATCCATAATGGCGGATTTATAGCAATTTGAAGTTTTTGGAATTTTTTGGCATTGCACTTAAATTGATTTTTGTTATGAAATTATGCTTTCTCACATCAGAATGAGGAATTCTTTTTTGGTTATTCTGAAAATATGGGCGGTCAACTATCCAATTTTCAAAAAAAATCAAAATTTTCAAAATGGTAGCCTGAGCTATGATGTCACAAAAACGCTACAATTTTGATTTTTGGGGTAATTCAGAGACACCTGACCAGTGTCAGGGGAGTTTTTATCTGATCAAAAGGATTATTTCTGATAGTTCAGTCCTTGGACTATCCATTTGAGGTCATTGCAACAAAAAATTCTGGCCCCACTGGCCCCTAGAGGCCTGAAAAGCCTGATATGTCTGAAAAAAGTACCAACTTTAGCTCCCATTTTCCAGAGATCCCAACATTGTCTGGCCTCCAACTCTTTTGTTCCTCAGAGACAACCTCTTAGTCTCTCAGGAACAAAAGAGAAACCTATGTGACCTTGCTCCATTAATTTTTTATCTCAATTTGAAATTCTTTTAAACTTCGCTCAAAAAATGACCAAAAAATGGAATATTTTGGTTCATTGGAAAACTTTGAAGGGATCTAGGTCCATGAATTTGATGGAAAATTAGGGCTAAGACAAATACTTCATAATAAAACCATGAGATTAGGATGAAAAAGTTGTCAAAAGTTCATTTTTGGTCCAAAAGTACGCTTTTTTCAATTTTTCTACTTGAGCTGAAGACATTCCATTGCACCCAACAATTGGCCAATAAAAAATAATTTTGATGCCATTATCATATTTTTCTTCAACCAAACCCAGAAAGGTTTCCAGGGAAATCAAATGTGAATTCAAAAGATCTATAGACAGGATGGAGTTTAAGAGATCTTTTGAATTTTGAAACATATGCCTTTATATAAAAGTCCAAAAATGGATGACAAAACCGTTGTATAACTATAACTAACCATATTTTCAGGATACCCAAAAAAGAATTCCTCATTCTGATATGAGAAAGCATAATTTCATAACAAAAATCAATTTAAGTGCAATGCCAAAAAATCCCAAAAACTTCAAATTGCCATAAATCCGCCATTATGGATTTTCAGACTAAAAGAATTTGGGATTTTACTCAGTTCATTATACTTAAAAAATAACATATCCAAAAATGAAAAAAATCTAAGTTTCAAACTATTGGACCTGCCCCACTCTTAGAAAAACTGGCTCTAATATCTGGCCTGTATTTTCACTTACTGTTAAATCTCTTTGACAACAAATTTGTTTTGATAACTCCACCAAGTTTATCAATCATACTTCTTTGTTCCTCTTAGAGTGCACAGACACTCCCGTGTGTTTCACTACGGAATGTTTTTCGATTTTTTCGATGCAAAAGAGAAATTATGTATATATTTCTTAATACGTCGTTCATTAACTAAAATCAAATGACTTTGGAGGTTCGGTGAAATGGTGGCTGAATTGCTGTCCCATGTTTTGTCAGCTAGTCCCAAGTTAGAGCAGTTGACGGTAGCTAGTTGATTTTTTTTGAAATGTTGCTGCTTTTATGGGTTTTTTATTTGATAGTTATACAAGTTTTCCTCCACTGATGCAAGTTACACAACTTCACGGTAATTTCCACGGTATTCAAACACTTACCGTGAGATCGGTTAACTTGCATCAGTGGAGGCTAACATGCATAGCCCTAAAATGAATGACTTGGCTGGTCATTAAAATACAAAGTTAAGTCAAAACGAAAATGGTAGACAGTCTAAACTTAAACTCCTATATCAGGATTAGAAACTAGGCTAGTCTTAGCTCTTTTATCTTTTCCTTTACATTAATACAATGCTGACAAGTTGAAACAACACATGTGTACATGTACATTGACAAGTAATCCCTGAGAGAAGCTTATATCAAAATCTGCAACAAAAACGAAAATGGTCTCTTCTACTGATTGCTTCCCAGCGCTCCTTCGCAGCTGTTTATCATATTTTAACCAATGAGGTTGCCACATTTCAAACAGCCCTTCTTTTTGGTCTCTCAATGCCCATGCAGGACAAGCGGCTGTAAAATCCCACCCTTCATATATTTGTTTCAATCCGTGATCCGTGGCTTAGGTTTTTTCTCATCTTCAATTTACTGAAGAAAGCGGGAATTTGATGCGAGAGCTAGATTGCCAACAAAGTGCCGTAAAAAATAATTTTGAATAAAAGAAGAATTTAAAATCTTAAATATTTTCATTTTGAAGAATAGGCAGATAGGTGCAAAAAAGTGAAACATAGAAAACTTTCTATGCTTAGTTTTTTTGCACAAAACCCTGTAACTATGGGCGAGCATCCTGTTGCAAATTGAAAATGAAACCACTCAAAACGAAAGTAAAATTGGCCTGTACTCGAAATCCTGTAATCTTGATATACGAGTTTAAGTCTATACTGGTAGAGTAGAGCTGCTAGCGGAGCTGCGTATTTCACTTGTTTTGAAATTTTGCTGCTTTGATTGGTCAGTCATTTGATGGCTATGCAAGTTTCCCTCCACTGATGCAAGATACCCCTGACTCACGGTATCGTTTGACTAGGTTCAATTTATTTTGATGGTTTGATTAAATAAATCAGTTCGATAGGGTTCGGTTGACATTGCCTGGTGGTGTACTGTACTTCCAGTTTGCAGAGTATAGACCTTTTTTCAAAGAGGACCTCCTGTTGAATAATTATGTAGTCCAGCCATAAAAACAATGATAGAGCCATGCATAATTACTGTATCATGCATATTGTAATAATTATGCATAGTTTTATCATTGTTTTTCTGCTGGACTACATAATTTATTCAACAGGGTAGCCTCTTTGAAAAAAGGTCTATGACAAGGCTGCGCTCGACGAAAAATTCCGAAATACCAAGTTCCGCACTGGAAGAGCGCACCTGATAAATTTTAATCCTGAAAAGGTGCACCTATACCTTGGAAATTGACCCAAAATAACAAAAATTGCTAAAATTAGCGCTGATCTCTCTTGACTTGTTCTTGAGGAGAAAATAGCAGAACTCTGCACTCGGGGTTAAAAAAAACCATCTGCACTTGCACCTGAAAACCTCAAAATTTGAACCTGCACTCGACTTTTTCCGAGTCGTGCACTCGAGATCTCGAGCAAACGTGCCACACTCTGGCAAACTGGGCTGTACTTCAAATTGCTTGCAATTGTGATAAATTAATTTAAACATACAGTAAAAAATTTCATGAGAATTATTACATACCTATAATGAAGAAATCGGTTAATGATATCAGTGAGTTCCCCTGGAATTTCCTCATCAGTCACACAAAAACACAGGGATTCAAATTGGTTGTCATGTGGAAAACTTGCAGAATCGTCGTCTTCAGATTTTGCAGAGTTTGTGAGGCCTTCTAAAAAGTTTCTGCATTCTGCTCTTTCAAACTCTGTCAAAGCAGTAGTTGTCATCATGTGAGTTTCAAGCTTTGAACCATCTCATTCGTGTAAAACAAGCATCGATCTCATCAGTAAGGTTGAAAAAAAAATCACTATAACATTATAAGAGTTAGCTCAGTTGACCTGACATATTCGGATAGAAAGTCGCGTATTATTGGTTTTTCCTAATTCAATCAATACTATTATATAATACTTGTTCCAATGTTCCAATACTACTATACTATACCATACTATTATGCTGTACTATCTATATGTAGTATGTGTACCATATGTATCGTCGTTCCGTGTTCCAATGTTCCAATATATGCATGCGTAGTGTATGTAGTATGTGTACCATATGTGCCGTCGTTCCATGTTCCAATGTTCCAATATATGCATGCGTAGTGTATGTGTATGTGTACCATATGTGCCGTCGTTCCAATGTTCCAATATATGCATGCGTAGTGTATGTAGTATGTGTACCATATGTGCCGTCGTTCCATGTTCCAATGTTCCAATATATGCATGCGTAGTGTATATGTAGTATGTGTACCATATGTGCCGTCGTTCCATGTTCCAATGTTCCATATATATGCATGCGTAGTGTATGTAGTATGTGTACCATATGTGCCGTCGTTCCATGTTCCAATGTTCCAATATATGCATGCGTAGTGTATGTAGTATGTGTACCATATGTGCCGTCCAATGTTCCATGTTCCAATGTGCCGTCCCAATGTTCCATAATATATGCATGCGTAGTGTAGGTAGTAATGTGTACCATATGTGCCGTCGTTCCATGTTCCAATGTTCCAATGTGCATGTGTATGTAGTATGTGTACCATATGTGCCGTCGTTCCATGTTCCATGTTCCAATAGAATAGTGCATGCGTATGTGTATATGTAGTGTATGTAGTACCATATGTGTTCCGTCGTTCCATGTTCCAATGTTCCAATATATGCATGCGTAGTGTATGTAGTATGTGTACCATATGTGCCGTCGTTCCATGTTCCAATGTTCC